>NC_034590.1:105031570-105033297 GCF_900095145.1 Mus pahari
CACACACACACACACACACACACACACACACACACACACACACACACACACACACACACTGGTGGCAACAGTGTACCCAGAGTACCTGGGTAGAAAGAAAGGCTGATATCAACTAACACCCCACAGGTCTCAGGCACTCTTCAGTGGTCCTCCTTGCCAGCACCACTGGCTCCTGTGACCTCTTTCATCTAACAAAGAGGATGAACCTGTTCTCAGCATCAGTGCTGCGGTGCCTCTTTCCACGTGGGCAGGGTGGCAAGAGAGGCCTCCAGGGCAGTATGGCTCTACCGTTCAACATCCAGCAGGCTCTCACATCTCTCTCAGAGACGAGAACCCACAGTGCATCTCCTGCTTTCTGGACTCAAGAAGGAGGTGAAAGGTATGACTGGCAATGGCACAAGTCAACCACCACTTCAAGGTAGAAGAAGTGGATATGGCCAACACAGAGCAGAATGGAGAGCTACACCACTGGGAAACTTTGTGGGGGTAACTGGGGGTTATTCCACTTTCCTGTCAGAGGGAGGAACCGGGAAGCAAGGAGGCTCAGTTTGCAAACACAGTACCCATGTTAGGTGACTCAGAACCACCTGGAACTCTAGTGCCAGGGGATCCAGTGCCCCCTTCTGGCTTCCAAAGCTAACTGTACTCATGTAACACACACACACACACACACACACACACACACACACGATTGAAAGTGAGTTTCAATAAGGCTCTCAAGGTCTGCATACTCTCAGGGTCATAGATCCATGACCATAGAGTTGCCCATGATGATCTAAAGACTCGACCTGAGCTGTTGGACTGGATGGGGCCCACAGCCTTGTATGATTTAATTAGCAGCATCTGCAGGAGGTTGTTTTAAACACCTACGTGGAAAACTAGTTTCCAATGATGCTGCTCTATTCAATTTTTTTAAGGGATCACAGGGTAGCTACACCGAGAGCAACGCCTACGTTTACTGAGGGCCGAAGGAAAGCAGCCCACTTATGAACCTAATCATCCCTCCCTCCCTCATTTTGCATTCTGTCCGTGTTTATCCTAGCCACGCATGCACATACTAAAAAGTTATCTCAGCTCACCTTGAACCAAATGGATTTGACCTCTATTTATAAGATGTGCCTTAGTGTGAAAGAGGGAGCTTTCTTTCAGAGTTCATTCAGCAAGCCATCTGCCTCTGGCTGGGTCCTGTGTTAGATGTCAGCCTTGGGGTGAGTCTCATTTCTCTTGGAAAATTCGTGTCGTGGACATCTTGTTGCCAGGAATCGGCGTGATTGACTTTTCATTTCAGAGTGATGTCAAGGCTCATGTGATTCCCAGTGTGGACATGGAGTGGTGAATGATGTCTAATTATTTGGAAAGGAATAGGTTTCTTGAAGGATGTGCTGTGTTGGGAGCTTCTGTTGCCTGGCAACATGTAACTTTACCGGTGTGTCACCAAAGGCATTTTAAAGGGCTAGAGACACACACTGAGATAACTGCATGTTAAGGGGAGAACCTGGAAGCTGCCCTGTTAGAATCATGGCTTCCACTGTAGAAAGTAAACACTGAAGAGCAGGTGTGGGTGGGGGCTGGGTGCAGAGCACATGCCCACACACAGGTGTGAAAGATGCAGGCTAGCCCCGGTTTTCCTTGCATTTTTCTATCTGTTGGGTTAAAGTCTATTCAAAAATCCCCTGTGTGTGTGTGTGTGTGTGTGTGTGTGTGTGTGTGTGTGTGTGTGTGTGTGT
>NC_034590.1:105033362-105034525 GCF_900095145.1 Mus pahari
TCTTTCTTTCTTTCCTTCCTTCCTTCCTTCCTTCCTTCCTTCCTTCCTTTCTTTCTTTCTTTCTTTCTTTCTTTCTTTCTTTCTTTCTTTCTTTCTTTTGGCAGTGTCTCTCACTGAACCTACAGCTCACCATTTCAGCCTGAAGATCCAAGTGTCCCCACCCTCCCAGCACTATAGACACAGACCAGCACTACATCTGGTCTTTCTACATGGGTGTTGGGATTCGAACCTAGGTTCTCCCACTTCTACAAGCACTTTACTCACTAAGCCATCTTTGCAGATCCCTCATTTCCAGCCATGCTATATCAGTCTAGGGTCTGCTTCTGAGTATATATGCCTGTGACTTCCTTTTGCCTTCTTTGTACCTCTGCATCCGGGGATGGTTCAATCAACTCCTGGCTGTCCAGCCTACCACCTAACTGTTCAGTTCTGTTCTCAGTCTCATTCTCTGACAGAAGCTGAGCTCATGAAAACACTTCTAACGAGGAGGGAGCAGGTCATCTCTGTACTCAGGCACAGGCTAACATGTCCAGGCTGCTGTGAATTACTGTAAATGTCGAAACCCTCATTTCTTTTTGAGGTGGGTGTTGTAAGAAGTGTGTCCATTTATGATGGCAGCCTGCATCTGAGGTGCCCTCAGCATTCTTTCCTATGTGGAGAATGTTTTCTTTGTGCCGCTAAAACAAGAGGGAGAGGGGGAGAGAGAGAGAGAGAGAGAGAGAGAGAGAGAGAGAGAGAGAGAGAGAGCCCACACTAAAATGATTCAAACTTGAATTAACTTAATTTCCATCAAACATAGAAACATGGATTTAATGTTTTTCCTTGTTGGAGTCTAGCTTCATAATTACCTGTTTTTTACAAATAGCAGCCACTAATATCCAGGGTATTTCTCCTTTCATAATAACAACTCCCTCCACCCCCATTGAAGTGGAAGCTGACAACTGCCTTGAGTATCCTGATTGGCAGGAACAGTAAAGGGAAGCTTCAGTGGCCACTCTCAAGGCAGCTTCCCCTGCCCTCTGCAGCTGCTGCTGGGCTAAGCCATCAGCACTCTATTCAAAAGCTGAATCCTTGGGTTAGACCCTCAGAGGATCACCATCCTGGAGTCCTTGGGTTAGACCCTCAGAGGATCACCATCCTGGAGTCCTTGGGTTAGACCCTCA
>NC_034590.1:105034620-105115978 GCF_900095145.1 Mus pahari
AGACCCTCAGAGGATCACCATCCTGGAGTCCTTGGGTTAGACCCTCAGAGGATCACCATCCTGGAGTCCTTGGGTTAGACCCTCAGAGGATCACCGTCCTGGAGTCCTTGGGTTAGACCCTCAGAGGATCACCATCCTGGAGTCCAGTTCAGACTTTGAGTGGTTCATCTCTCAGAAAGCCAGGACACTAAAGGCAGAGAAATTCAATAACCTTCATATTTCTTAAGGTAGAGTTCTCAGAGTTAGACTAAGCACTGTGTGTGTGTGTGTGTGTGTGTGTGTGTGTGTGTGTGTGTACATGTGCAATGGGGAAACCAAGCTTATTCATTGAAGAGTATATGGTGGTTAGTCTTAATAATAACTCAACCACAGCTTAAAATCACTTGAGAAGAGAGCCTCCATTGAGGAGTTGCCTAGATTAAATTGGCCTGTGGGCATGTCTATGGGAATTGTCTTGATTCTTTATTGTCGTAGGAAAACCCAGTCCATTGTGGGTGGCACCATTCCCTAGGCTGGGTCCTGAATTGTGTAATAGGAGAGAAAGCTATCTGAACAAAAGCAATAAGCAGGCAGCATGGGTGTGTTTGTTCTTCTCTGCTATTGACTGTGGATGTGATGTGGCTAGCTGCATTAGATGGGACTGTAACTGAAAGTGTAAACCTAATAAACCTTTTCCTTTTCTAAGATGCTTTTAGTCAGGGTGTTTTATCACAGCAAGAGGAATAAAACTAGATCCAAGTGAATATGGCAGACTTTCCAACAAGAAAACATGTAGCTCTTCTTTCTTTCTTCATTATTTCCCCTGTTTAAAAACTATTTTGCACGTTATCGATAGTGGTAGGGATGTTTTCCCTAACCATTTAACGCAGGGACTAAGTTGATACATTTTAAGACATTATGTCCTTTTCCAAGTCCCACTGTATCCATCACATTGATACCAGCGCGCGTACACACACACACACACACACACACACACACACACACGGTCCTCTGAGCAACCCTTCAACACTGTGGGATAGAGCTAAGAGTCCATTTAATGATGTTGTACATGACGAGTTGTTTGTTTTCGGAAAAGCCTGTACCATGTGAGGCGAATGGTTTGATTTAAGTGTGCGATGTGACTGCGATTGCAAACTGAACACACAGCAGCAATACTGCAGCCATCACCATGGCAACCAGTGGAAATAATGGCCCCCTTCGGGAATAAAAGAGATCTCAGATCCCTTCGCAATCAGCAGCGTTGGTGGTTTGCAGTAGAGGTGGTTGTCAATGATTGCTTCAGACTATTTTTTATGGACAGAAAACGAATGGGCAAGAAAATTTTGAGAAAATAAATGGATTTACAAACAACTCATGTGATAATATAAGCCATGGAGGAAGGCAAGGCAGCAATTTTGGCAGCTGAGGAGCGAGTGCCCAGGGCATTCCATCCACAGGATTGTCCCCTGGCCATTAGAGACCTGGTCCCTGTCCTTGCCACATAGAATGACTCTGGACAACCCCTGTCGTCCTATGTGGCCCTCAGAGACTCTGGACGTTTTCTAATTGGAGGCAGAAATACTAGTGAGCCAAAGGGAAGAGAACACACAAACATGCAATGTCACCTTAGCACACGGAAAACACTCGATGCACACTACCTCAGACTCTCGGGGTAACATTAAAAGGAGTGCTCAGATTGCGCATAAGAACAGTAATAGTCTTTCAAAATATAAAACATAGGCTACTTCAGCAAGCAGCTCTCCTGGAAGAATGAAGTGCAGCTGTGGGGGTATCCCTGTTCCTCTTGCAGGACCTGATGCTTTGATTGAACTCTCTATACACATCGGGGTGTGCCTGCACTATACTGCCCTGAGACGCAGAAGAGCAGTTGCTTTGTAAAGTTGTGTTCCCAGGGATTTGATGAAATCTGGCTTTACCTGTGGAATCTGGAGTAAAGACCCTATCTGAAGAATGGTCCACTCCATCCCAGGCGAAGGGGGCTTCCTCAAGATTGGGCAGCTGTGGGAGCCTCGGGCTTCCAGATAACAGGGTAAGAAGTAAAACTGAGAGCCCATTTCCCTTTTTATTTTGGGAGGCTGTGGGAGGGGAAAGAGATGATTTTGATTTGAGAAGTTATCTCTCCAAGGTCATGTCTGAAATAGAAGTGTTTTCTAAGCTGAGGGGAGTGGGAGCCATTCGTCAATGGATGGAGAGTTTCAGTTTTGGCAAGGTGCCTCAAGCCCACGATACTTCACTGCCATCTATTATCCGCTCAAGCATCTGTTAAGAGGGTGATCTTGATTTAAATGTGTGTGTTACAATAAAAGGGAATGTCTCTGGACTACATTCAAGGAGAAATGCTAACCCAGGTGCCTTGGATACACCCAGCCTCCTGGCTTCTTTACTACGTGTTGCAGTTCAGTGAGATTGGCTCAGAGAGAGTCCTTTGAAAGTGAACTGATTTTCATTCAAGAGCTGAATTGAAACCCCAAGGGGAGCCCATGACAGAGACTTCTCATTGTGCCTTCTCAGTCCCTTGTGGGCTGTGAATTCACCTTGGCCTGGGCGTGGGGCCCTCTCGAGGTCCATGCCTCTCTACATTTGGTGAGCAGAAGGCTTCTAACCAAGGATACTGTTCACTAGGATGGCCTTGTATTTTATCTTATGCCATCTTTTATTATTATTTTTTTAAAAATCAGTGTGATGCTGTAATGGCTATTCCTGGTTGTCAACTTAACTACGTCTGGAATAAACGATAACACAGAAACTGAGGGCACGTCTGTGATCCAGACCTTGAGGCTGGAAGACGCAGATTTCTGACCTGGATCTTGACATGAGGTGACACATACTTTTGATCCATTATCTTGAGGTATGGTGGCCATGAAAAGCTTAGACCCAGGCAAGGTACTACATACCTTTAAACCCAACAGACTAAGGCAAGCAGATCTCTGAGTTCAAAGTCAGCCCGAGACAGAGCAAGTTCCAAATCCAAGTATGGTGGTACACACCTTTAATCTGGGCCATACCTTCTGCTGGAGGCTTACGTGAGAGCAATGGAAGAAGGAAGGCTCTCTCTTCTTCACCCGCTTGCACTTACTTTCCAGCACATCTGTTGGAACCTACTTCCAGCTTATACAGAAGAGCAGCTGAAACAACTAGCCTCTTAGGTCGGAGCAACTACTCGATTCTTGGACTTCCCATTCACAGCTGCCTATTGTTGGGTTAATTAAACTGCAGACTGTCCATCACTACCATAAATTCCCTTAATATGTAGAGATATTCATAGTCTGTTTGGAGACCCTCATGTTATAGGCCAGCAGCCTCTGATGCTAGAGACATGGGTTTGAAGGAATTGATTACCTGCTGGTAATACCATAGACGTGCAATACAGATGAGAAAGGGCATTTCCAGAATGCCCCTTCCATCACTGCTTTCCATTGTGAGACAAACGAAGTTTCCAACCATTGTTAATTTACTATCTAATGTTGGCACTCAGTAACTCAGAAACATCGCAACAGTTCTGTCTCCAGTGTGTACAGAAGCTCAAGCTGCCGGTTGAAAACAAAACAACAACAACAAAAACCCCGTAGCATCCATGAAGCCGTCAGGTTCTCGGCACAGCGCAGATAACGCGTGCCTATCGGTGCCTTCCTGCTCTCATAGATTGCTAACACAGAAGCAATCTCAAAATGTAGGAGCCAGATGTCAGTCGGGCAGGGGTGGGGTATGCTTTTAATCCCAACCCTTGGAGAGCAGAGGCAGGCAGATCTGTGGTCTACAGAGTGAGTTCCAGGACAGCCAGAGCTGCACAGAGAAACGGGGTCTCAAACAAACAAAACAGAACCACCGTATCTATTAAGCTACGAGGAGAGGCGAAACATTTTGAACATATTTGTTTGGACTAAGATAAAAATGTTGCAGGTTGTTTAGGAACTACCCAACAGGAAGTGGACTGAGCCATGATTTGAAGTTCCCACACTGGAAAGGGAAGTTTTTTGTTGTTGTTTATTTGGTTTATTGTTTTGTTTTATTTTGTTTTGTTTTGTTGTTTTCCCGAGCTGAATTGCTTCTCCTTTTTTTTTTTTTAAGCATACTGCTTATGGCTTAAGCCTATGTCCTTTTGACTGTTTTGCATATGTTCAGGCTGTTTTTAAATTGCTAATGATGCTGCTGTGTGGTTAAGCAACAGACTCTGGCTTACCTGTGAAGGGCTTCTGGTATTTTTGAGATCAGCTTTCCCACTGAGAATAAATACCAGACTTCATTGTTGAGGTAATTCCTTTAAGACTGTTTATCTGTAAGCCTCAGTCTTTTTACCTTACATAGCCAAGAAAGCATTACAACCTCTTGATTCTCCACCCAACCCGACAGCTTAGCTGCTCCCAGGTGCACTCTAAGAATTCTGCTAGAATCTTTGGAGGTCACTGTCCAGAAATAGAGCAGCGGTATTCAGAGACATCCATAGTCAGTGTCCATAGGTGACAGTGTCCAGGCATAGGAAGCTGCTGTTCAGGATCTACAACTTCCCTGGGAGCCGTGGATGATGGGAGGGTCCCTGCACACGTGAGCTTCTACATAGCACCTCTCTAGCCGGATCTGGATCTGTAGTTCACTGTGGTTTGTGCCTTGCTGTGTTGTCTGTTTGCAAAGGCTGGGGAGGACAACAGGACAAAGACAGGACTTCTGTTACCTTCCTGTCACCTTGGGATCTGTGATAACCGCTCTGTATTAAAGAGAAGCCTCCGTGTGGGTCCTCATGTGTGTGAGTGTAGGACCAGGTGTGTGGATATGTGTGCACGCGCTCTCTGTAGGCAGAACGGACACATGAAAAGGTGAGAGGGTGTTATGTGGAACTTGAAAAGGCTTAAGAAATGTTGGCTTTAAGAGCCTGCTTCCAAAGACTGGCTCGGTCACTCAGTGTGCTAAAGAAAAGCTCACAGAAAGAGAGAATGGAGCGCTGGTAGACTGCTAGGACTCTCTTTGCGAGATATTCTCGTGTGGGGGTGGATCTGGGAGGTTTCTCCATTTTTTGATAGCCACTCAAATCCGTCTACTCCCAAATCACTTCTCCAGAAGCTATGCAGCAATTGCATGAACCTGGGCTGCATCCCACCCCTGCACTCCAGGCAGGCTTCTCAGACTGGGGGGCCTGGCCCTGGGGGAGATGCCCTCACTATAGACCATGTGTTCTACATCCGGATGCTCTGAACCTCCTGGGGGTGCTGAAGTTCTGGGGAGCAGTAACCACGGGGTGGGGGGATGGGAGTTCTCAGATTAGGGGAAGCACCTTAGTGGTCACTCATGAAGCTGCTCTATGATTGTCTGTAGTGAGCCCTTGTAAACATTGCTGGGGCTCCGAAGGTCCTGGTTCCTCCTTTCTGTCCTCCATAAAAAAGCTCATGCTGTCCTTTATGTAGAAGGGGTGGTGGCAGTGTTTTCTCTCCTCTGCTGCCTGCAGGCTGGAGGGCAGCCCTGCCCCAGCCCCTGTACCCAGCAGGGCCTGGCAGCTACAAACTTGGCTGTGCTGAAGGAGGAACTCCAGCTCTTAGCAGCTAACCCCTCAACAGAATGCCTCTAAATCCACAGTGGATGTGCCTTCCCTGGGTTGGAAGGGCCAAGCTGTGACTGTATAATTTGTAGCTAAGCTTGGACTGTTCCCAAGTGCTCAGTTTATCAACCTCGGGGCCATAGGAGATCTGAAAACAGCAATCCCATGGGGGGGGGGAGGTTAGGGGTTTGGGGGGTATGGGGGAGGAAACGTCCAAGGAGTTTGGGCTATAAAGGTGGACAGTTACTCAAGACTTCCTTAAGTAAGGCAGTGTTCTGCAGGAGGAAAGTTGGTAGTAAGCATTGTGTTCTAGTCCCAGGGGCCTTTGTGAGTAGGGAGAGGTGGGATTAGGGCACTGTCAAGAAAAGAACTGTTCATGCAGGGAGAGCAGGCACCCACACCTGCTCACCACTTGCCCCACTTTGGGCACTCTCTTAGTTAGGGTTTTACTGCTGTGAACAGACACCATGACCAAGGCAAGTCTTATAAGGACAACATTTAATGGGGGCTGGCTTACAGATTCAGAGATTCGGTCCATTATCGTCAAGGTGGGAGCATGGCAGCATCCAGGCAGGCATGGTACAGGAGAGGCTGAGAGTTCTACATCTTAATCTGAAGGCTGCTAGCCTAGCCGAAGACTGACTTCCAGAAAGCTAGGATGAGGGTCTGAAAGCCCATGCCCACTGTGACACACCTACTCCAACAAGGCCACACCTCCCAATAGCGCCACTCCCTGGGTCAAGCTTATGCAAACCATCACGGGCAGGCACTCTGTGCATCACAGAGTTAGACATGCTCAAGCAGCTGAGTCAGTGGATGAAAATGGGTGGATGAGTGGAGCTCCTGTGGCAGCCTGGGTCTCACAGAGCATGGCTCATCTCTTTACATGCATTTGTGTCTGATGTCCTCCACACTCAAGTATGGAGAAGTAGAGTGGCCTTCTGGTTGGGTGCCTGGTTCCTGTCCCAGCTTGTCACTTTCTTGCTGAGAGGTAGAGGTAACTTGAGCTCTGTAAGGTACCCTGCACCTCCCCGGTGCCCCTTACATGGCACTGCCTGTGAGCAGGCTGGCGGCACACAGCTGAGAGCAGTGGGTGGTACCTGTTTGCTATCTTCGACTGACAGCGGATGTAATCGCTTCTTATTTAAGGATAGTAATTTCAAGAACTTTTTCCTAACGCATCGCAAACATGAACACTGGGGATGGGGAGAGGAGTGAAATGCTAGCTGTGAAGGCACAAGGAGCAGCGTTCCAGTCCTCTGAGCCTATATCAAGATAGAGTGTAGATATAACTGTGGAGTCAGGAAGAGGAGACAGGTAGTTCTCTAAAATTCAGTGGACAGTCTAGTCAAATCAATAAGCTCCAAGTTCTGTAAGATGACCTGTGTCAAAAAAGAAGACATGAAACAATCGAGGAAAACATCTGATGATCACTGGCCTCTACATACGTGTAGCACCCATACGGTAGCTCATTAACACCTGTAACTCCAGTTCCAGGGATCTGATGCCCTCTTCTGGCTTCTGCAGGTATTGCACACATAATTAAAATATTTAAAAAAAAATAGGAGAAAGTTGACTCATATTATCATACTAGCAGGCAGGTTATTTTAATATATCATTTTAACTATGTTTATGTGTATATATGTGGGGGTGTATAGACATGAATGCAGTTGCCTGGGGAGGCCAGAAAAGGCTAATTAGATCCTCTGGAGCTGGGGTTACAGGTAGTTCTGAATTACCCAGCATGGATGCTGGGAACTGAACTTAGGTCCTCTGCAAGAGCATTATATACTCTTAACCACTGATCCACTCTTCCGGCTCTCTTAGTGAGCAGCTCTAAAGGTAAGATTTGAAGTGCTTGGAAATGAAAACCCATTGTCTTCCACCCATTCGTGTCTGTTCACAGGCAGACAGAGGGCTCTGGAGTCCTGCCAGCATTTTAAAATTATAGCTAAAGAAATGATCCCTACTTAATTAGTATAGATGTTGCCGGGTAGCTTCTAATAATGAGTGCAATTTGCAATACATTCTCCCCATGTAATTTAACACAATGGGGCCCTCAGAATGTAGGGCTCATATTTAATCAAGACTCAGGATTAATATAGACAAGAACAAAGTTTAGGTCCTCAGCCTTTGCAGGGATGTAGGGGAGCTCTGCGGGTGCTGGAAGGAAGATCCTATAGGTACCACCATTCTCAACAGCCCAAAGTGCATCTCCGGTCCCTGGAGAGGAAGCAGTGTCACCCACGCACCTCACAAAGGTCTCAGTGTTTATGTGCCTCAATTTTCCTATCTGAAAAATGAAGACGATGCACTAGAGATCATAATAATATATACTTACATAGTTATGTTTATATAGGTATATAATCATAAATAATATATTAATAAGAAAAATAAGTTGAGTAGATTGGTGGCGACAGGCACATAGGAAGTCGCACAACAGACATGGCTCCTTATCATAAGTAGTATCACCTGGGATATTTTTGGATCCTTTGCTAAGGAGAGTGACCTTCATGCCAAAACAGCGCCTGTGTTTGTATGAGGCAGCTTTTCGTTGCTGTGAGGAAAAACCCCAAGGCTTTATAAAGTAAACAGGTTTATTTTGTCTTACAGTTCTGGAAATAAAATGTCTGAACATCATGGTATGATTTGGCAAAGTTGTCTTTTCCGCCCTAGACCCCCAGATTGTATCATGTCATGGGGGGGAGTACCTGAATCCCACTTTCTGTGCGTGGGCTGTCTCTCCCTGTGTTTCTTCTACCCTGCTGTGACCATAGGCAAGGATTTACTCTAGATTCTGGTGTACAGTCCACCATGGGAGGGAGGCGTGGCAGCATGGGGCCTGCTATGAACTGGTTCCCTTAGCAGCCAACTCTTTCTTCTGTGAGTCACCTCGGTCAAGGTGTTCTATCACACCAGCAGAATCACTGGCGGTGATTTGTCTTTCCTGAGGTAAACGTGGCCATGCTGAAGTGCATGCCCCATTTGCATTTGTTCATATAGGGTGCTCGGGAGTCCATCCCCTGTGCCCAGTTCCAACATATCTGAACCAGTCCAAAAGGAAATTCCCCCACGAAGCATTCTTCCTACCATTGTTTGGCGATCTCCAATCTGCCATGTATACCAATTTACACAGTCCGGGTATTTTATATAAATGAAATCATACAATATGTGACCTTATAAGTCTGGATCCTTTCCTTCTGCAATACATTGTTTAGTTCATCTTGGTAACAGGGTGTATCACACCATTCTGTTCTGACTGGAGACTGTACCAATGTCTCTTCCCATTTACCCACTAATCCTCAGCGAGGCTTTCAGCTCTTTTCTGTATCTTAAGAGATACGGCTCACAGCCGGGTGCGGTGGCGCACGCCTTTAATCCCAGCACTCAGGAGGCAGAGGCAGGCGGATTTCTGAGTTCAGAGCCGGCCTGGTCTACAAAGTGAGTTCCAGGACAGCCAGGGCTATACAGAGAAACCCTGTCTCCAAAAAAACAAAAACAAAAACAAAAACAAAAACAAAAACAAAAAAAAGAAAGAAAGAAAAAAAGAAAAAAGAAAAAAAAGAGAAACCCTGTTTCCAAACAAACAAACAAAAAAAACCAAAAAAAAAAAAAAAAAAAAAAAAAAAAAAAAAAAAAAAAAAAAAGAGAGAGAGAGAGAGAGATGGCTCACAAGTATTTATGTATGCTTTTGTTTGAACACCTGTTTTCAAATTTTGGGGGGGGGCACTTACATACCTCAGGATGGGCTATATATAACTCTGTATTTTAAATTTGCCATCTCTTCAGTCCATGATATTCTTGCAAAGGCGCTCAGTTCGATCTCAGCGCCCACCCTGAGTGACTCAAAACTGCCAGGTCTAGAGACTCAGAGCCACCTGTAACTCCAACTCTGTGGCAGCTAATAACTTCTTCTGGCCTCCACAGTTACCTGCTCTCTCATGAACATGTTCACATACAGACACATAATCAATAATAAAATAAACACACACACCCTTTTTTTAAGGGAGGAGCTCTGCTTCCTGCCGCTGCGAGGCTGAGGGCTCCCAGCTGTCTTGGGCTTTTCTGGGCTGTGACTGCATTGCTCCATTTGCTGCCCCAACCTCTATTTTGTGTTTCCTCCCCTTCTGCAGAGGCAAGTCAGTGGAGCTGTCTTGCCCAGCTCATCTCCACTTTAATTAACTGCTTACAACAAAAGAGACCGAGTGTCCAAATAAGGGCACAGCATGAGGTTCCAGGAAGGTATGAACTTGGGAGACTCTACTCAGGACCTTACTTTTTGCCTGTCCTCGTCCTTGAAGGTCTTAAGCAAACCCATCCTGGGGAAGGGAAGGGCTTCCAAGACTAGCTTCTGCCTCTGCTCTACAGTTCTAGCCTTAATCCATGTCCCCAGGGCATTTCAAAGACAGAAGACGGAGGTTTTCAGAGGCATGGCTAAATCTGAGCACTAAGAATTTTATGCTTAATCAACTTCTCTTCCCTCTTAGGTACTTGGCTAGCTAGAAAATCACTGCTTAATTGAAGACTATTATTTCCTTCAGTCTGATCTAAGCATGATCCAGGAGGTTGGTGGCATTTAAAGATTCTTTGATTGACTGCTATAGTTTCCGATGGAAAGAGAGAATAAGTAATATTTGGGCCATGTTAATGCAAGGCTACACTTTAAATGTTATTGCCATCAGTGTTTGTGTGTGAATGCACAGGCACGGTCATGCCACAACATACATATCAAGGTCAGAGAGGGAGTCCATTTTCTCCTTTTACCCATGCAGGTCCTGAGGAACGAACTCAATTACAAACTCAATTACAGCCCTGGCTGGGAGCACCTTTACAAAGTGAACTATCTAAACACCTCTGAGGCTCTGTTTCTGTGGAAACCTTAAGGACACAGAGTTGGACAATGTCAGAGGGTGGGGCTTGTGTCCTTTCTCTTCTATCTCACTTAGGAGGGTCTGGGTTTAGGAGAAAGGTTTGGAGTTGGCATATCTTCATGGCTGACAGAATGAAGACAGCTTATGCAGGGACCATTGAGGGCTCTCTCCCAAGCCTTGAGATCATGACAAGTCCCAGGGACATCTGATTCTCACCAGAAAAGAGTATTTATGTCTTGCCCTGTCGCTGTGTCCTCTCTGCTCCTCCCCGCCTCTCTGCCTGCACCTTGCGACGTGGGAAGAGCACCACGCTCACAGAGGCTTGAGTCGAAGCCCCTGCCCACCTTCCCGACCCTCACAGGTTCCACCCTGGTTTGACAATTGCTAAGCACCATGACCTAAACTCTGAGACTATTGAAGCCTGGTTCTGCCTCTCTTATGACTCTTCTTCCTAGTGGGTTGTGACATTTCCTTCCACTGAGGTCTCTTCCCCTTTTAACAGAGCAAGGAGCTGTCTCTTAAAGGACATAATATTCTTGAGTCTCTGTTGATAAATATTTGAGGCAATGGGGCTCTGTGTTTATAGAAACATTGGTTGCAGGGGAAGAAAACTCAAGTTAGCCCTTGGGGTGGGGAGTAAAAGCTGTTTCATTCACCCACTGGGCAAATATTTATTGAGTACCTATTTTAAGGATGAGGAGGCCTTTCCCAGGTAGAACAGGATAAACGAAGCTTTGCGTGCGGATGTTTAGAGTCCCAGACCCACAAAATGCTAACACTGGCTTCTGCCAAAAGAAGCAATGGATATTTTTTTTTCTTGAGAATTGGGGGAGTCAGTAAATATTTTTCAGTTAATTTTTTTGGAATTTACAAAATGTGTATCCGTTTGTCCTAAAATGAAATGCTTGCCAGTTTAGATGTGCCCCACACTCATCCTGATGAAACCTTACAAAGTTCAGAAGCACGAGCATGCCCACCACTAACGAGCTTCATTGGTGGTCACGTTGGGGTCTGTGTTCTGGGCACTTGGCAGGCTGCCCAAGTCTAAACTCGGGCTTCGTCGTTTTATTCATTGAGTGTCAGTGGACTGCTTGCCTGACCGCTCTGATCTATAGTGCCCTGTGAAACCAGAGTTGTGGAAGCCTTGTGTTGTTCCAGAGAGGTAACAGAGGCCAAGAAAACTCTACTCTGGCCTTGTAGGGGTGGGGACGAGGTGCTCTCTGCTGGTCTTACAGGAGCCTTCTTAGACTGGATTTGTTTAGTATGGAAGGCTCAGAGGCTGGGCTACAATGTAGCACCTGCTGGATCCTGTCTGTATGCTCAGAGGGAAGAGCCCCTTCTGGCATCTAGGAGGCTCTTGGTCCTGCTTGTTCTGGGAGTTTTTGTCCTTGGAACTACAAGTGTAGATCCTCCCCCAAATGTAGGTCCTCCCTCAGCACCAGCAGACACAAAAAGAAACAAAAGTAGAACGGACGACACAGTCTTCACTTTGGTCACCTTTGAGGTGAATTCATTTCAAAGTATTTGTTTACATTTCAGAAAGGTCCGTCAGCAACAGCAGAGGCGCAGTATCTCAGTTTATTCCAGATAGTTGGTGAACTAGTACCTGAGTAGTGACTCTGACCATGTGATCGCCCTATCAGGAATCAGTACCTTGCTGCAGAAGGCCCCCAAGGGCTTCCCTCACCTCTCTAACTTCCTGGAGGCATAAGAGTTTAGGCTCTACTTTCTCCCTTTACATATTCAGAGAAAGACAAAGCTGGTCCAAGGCCACTCAGCGTAGGATTGCAGCTGGCATCTTGAATTTTTGAGATCCAGGCATTTCCAATGAGCAACTGCAGAGACAGCAGCCATGGTTAGAAAGATGCTGGTTTAAACCTAGGAATCCTCAATTCCTTAATTTTCTAAATATTATTATTGAATTAGTAAAAGGTTATTTACTTGGTGGGGAGTTTTCCCTATAAAGGCAACAGAATTTCCCTCCCACTTCTCTGATGGCACGTGGTCAAGGGGGCGCTGTGATTGACTCCCCAAACCCTTGGTGAAACAGGGAAGGGTGGGCCATACTCAGCCATAGCCATGCTCCAACAGTCCAAGCCAACAAGGAAGATCAAAGTGTGGATACTTGGTTCCTTCTTAGAATGGGGAACAAAATGCCCATGGAAGGAGTTCCAAAGACAAAGTTCGGAGCTGAGACGGAAGGAAGGACCATCCAGAGACTGCCCCACCTGGGGACCATCCCAAAAACAACCACCAAACCCAGACACTATTGCATATGCCAGCAAGATTTTGCTGACAGGACCCTGATATAGCTGTCTCTTGTGAGGCTATGCCAGTGCCTGGCAAATACAGAAGTGGATGCTCACAGTCATCTATTGGATGGAACACAGGGCCCCCAATGGAGGAGCTAGAGAAAGTACCCAAGGAGCTAAAGGGGTCTGCAACCCTTAGGAGGAACAATATGAACTAACCAGTACCCCCCAGAGTTCGTGTCTCTAGCTGCATATGTAGCAGAGGATGGCCTAGTAGGAGGAGAGGCCCTTGGTCCTGCAAACTTTATATGCCCCAGTACAGGGGAATGCCAGGGCCAAGAAGGGGGAGTGGGTGGGTAGGCGAGCAGGGCGGGGAGAGGGTATAGGGGACTTTCAGGATAGCATTTGAAATGTAAATGAAGAAAATATCTAATGAAAAAAAAGAGAAAGAAATGGTCACTCTGTTGATAGTGCACACTACAGTACTGGGGGGCATTCATTATTTCATTCATTCATTCACCCATTCTTTAAGTCGTCTGGTCAGTCAGTCCCCAGATGTGAAGTCCCCTGCAGACAGGCAATGTGGCTTGACGTCCCCAGCCCCTTTAGCCCCTGTCATTTGCTCAGCATAACTGACCTCACTCATTCATGTCATCAGTGTTCCCCTATACCGAGCTCCCAATTCACATGATTTGCCCATGCTGCTCTTGCATTTGGGAGATGGGAGAGCCAAGGGACTTGGAATCCAGGTTCTTGCCACGTGCCTGGCTCTGCAGAGAAGGCTTGGCTGGGAACTAGCCCTTTCCCTTGGCTGAGAAATAACAAGGCTCCCCACTCAGTGAAGACTAGGCACCATCTCCACAGCTGGGAAGAGGCTGCGCTGCCAACAGTTTTTCTCCCCGTGGCTGTCCTTGTCGGCGTGTTAAATAGCCAATAGCAGATCCATTAAGCAGCCAGCAGGTGAACGCAGGTGTGCCCAGAGCCACTGCCACCTCACCTTTAGTGCCTCCCGGATAGGTATATGTATGCACCGTGAGTTACAGTCTCCAGGATAATTGATTTCAATATGTATGGTAGAATCGATGCTGTGAGAAGAGAGCCAGTGTCCTGAATGGGCTATGCCATTTGATGGGTAATTTCCTCCAGCTCTTTCAGCCAAGGGACTTTCACTGGACTGTTAAATATCTTGACTGAGGGAGGAATGAGGGACCCACAGATCTTAGAATTGAATTGAAAGTGAGAACATGAGGGGTGAGGGGCCTGCCAGGGGGAATTCAGATGCGCCTTGGAAGGCTAATTCCTAATTAATCGCTTCACCAGTGTGTGAATGGAGGATTTGAAAAGTTCGTTACAGCATTGCTGTGGTCGTTATTCAGGAAGTGATGGGCCAGAAACCACATTTATGAAGTGAATCTGTAGAAAGGCTGGTCAGAGGGTGACCTTTGGGGACACACTGAGTGAGGAAGGCTGAGCTCTGATCTGGCAGCAGCAGGTTGACCGAGGTCAATATTTCTGTGACTTTCCCGTGGCGCCATCTGCTGGTCATCTTCAGCATTTGACCTTTAGCTTCAAGCGTTGGGAGTCCATAAACAGCTCCCGAATCCTGCATCTAGGAGGCTTTCAAGTTCGGTACAAAGCTGAGCAGAGACCACAGAATGTTAGCCAATAAGGCCTTAATCACGTGACATCACCTTCTTGGACACCCGTCAGTTTCCTCTCCAACAGTCAGCACTTTCCTATCGTGTGTGCCCCACTGGGCAGTGAGCTTTCTGAGTCCCCTCTCCCACCCATGTGTCTTCATGCTGGAACCCAGTTCCAGGAGGTTCTCAGCTGTGGGTGCTCCAGAAGAACTGGAAGCGAAGTGTGCCGTGACCATGCGTGTAGTATGCAGGGGCACTGTCCTTTCGCTGGCTCAGAGCAGCAGACCATGAACAGGGCTCACCTGGCTTCTCCCATGCATCCTAAGGTTGGCACAGGGTCTCAGATCACAGAGCCTCAGATTATGGAAGATAGCGTGTCCAAGAGGCAGGCAACTTACAGAGTGACAGGTACGGAGCCCAGGTGTCTGCCTCATCCATCTGTCTCCCTGTTCTTGGTGCACTGCCAGGCTGATTTAAGACACTAAGGTGCTCAAGGCTGCTTTTATATCAAACCTCTCAGGAGATCAACACCTACCTCACGAGGCAATAACATAACTTCTGCCTGCCCTTGGCTTGCGAGATCCAGCATCACCCTGTGATGAATAGTAATAGTATTCAATATTGCTGTTCATCCTTAACAGCAAATAGAACATCAAGGACATCATTCTGTCCCCCAAAGATAGGACTGGTGAGGGCCCCTGACCGTAGGAAGGCTTTCTCCAGGCAGCCATCAGTTGACCATTGGACTCTTGGCTCAGTTAAGGAGCCATGCAGGAATGCCTCCGACATGCCAGACTTGGAAGAGCAGCATTTCGTGCACCCATGAGTGCCTTGAAGCTAGGGTGCAAACTTAGTCACCGTGGCTTCTCCAGCACCCAGTCTACTTAGGTGGGCATGAGGGGGTGGGGCAGGAATACCTCGAACTCACTGAAGTCGGCTACTGGAGAGCGCCCCCACCTGCCCCAGTTAGAACAGAAACATTTAAAGTGAGCATGTTTGTCTAGCCTTGCCAGGTAAACTAGACTCCTTCCATGGTATGGAAAACACCTGTTGAACCAATGAATAAACACATCCTGGACAAATAAAGAACAATCCCTATTACTATCTCCTGGTCACACTAAAATCAGCATTTCTTTAAAAATGCATGAGCTCCATGATGCTTCCCAGTGTGAAAGCCAGCCATTTTATGAAATTGCTGTGCATTTTCTACTAAAGAGGAGAATGTCTACTTATTAATATTCCCAAGGGGTAGCTTTTGGGTTCTCTGCCATGCTGCCGTTATAATTTTCTATAATTATATGGTGCTGATTGTAGTTTGCCAACAGAACGTCAATAAAGTGAAATGTAACCCTAGAACTAACGCACTCTCAGCACCCCAACCCTACTCTCATTCTCAAGAATTCTCTTTCTCAGAAAATGCAGCCTTACAAGGTCTGGGACCCGGGGAGGCAAGAGGATGTCCTCCCCGACATCCTAATCACTATGACCAGGAGTGCAGAGCTGTCCTGCAGAACTCAATTTGTACAAATAATAAGGAGGATATCAGGTAGAGGGCCCGCCGTGATAATCTAGAAATGGAGGGAGAATTCTGTTTATATTTCTTTGGTTTTGCTTTTTTTTATGATGATGGAAATTAAACCTGGCGTCTTGCACGTATTGGGCAGATGATCTACTACTGGGTACACATGCAATCCATGAATCCTCTGTTAGAGCAGCATTATGAGCCAGATCCAGAAAGGGGCTTGACAGAATTCAAAATTAGGAGGCAGAGCCATCTAAGAGCCAGGAAGTAGATTCTCTCTAGACACTGAACCTGATGACGGCTTTAGGGTTTGGAAATCCTAAAACTCTAAGGAGTTTCTATTGTTTATCTACCTTATGATCTGTGGTGCCTTGCTCAGTAATCTGAACTGTAAAAGAGGTGGAGCATCTTGCTTTATTTTGGTCAACTTTAGACACACTTGGTGCCATTAAATAGTTGAGTGACCTCTTATGAATGAGTGCATGAATGTATAAATGCATAGATGAATGAATGAATGAATGAAGCTTCCACAAACTGACTTGGATTGAACTAAAATGTTTCCCTCCCTCTTCCATTTTCTAGATGTGTGTCTTAGGCCAAATAAGTTGTGGTCTCTCTGGGTTGTGGTCAGCTCAGGAGTAAGAAGGCTGTGGGGAGCACATGGCCCCTCTGTGCACTGTGCACCAGGCAGGAAGGTGGTGAATTAGTGGGATTTTAATACTAGAAACGAGAGTGCCCTGGTCTGGGGGGTAGGGGCTGCAGCAAGGGCATGGGTTCCTAGAGAGGCTGGCATGGGCTAGATAGGAGAATCAGGAGGAATGTTCATGGGTGAGCTTATGCTAGGGAATGTGCCAGGCACAGACTCAGAGCGGCTGAGCGGCAGAGAGCAGGATGCTCCTGAGGCCAGAGCTGATGAAGATGCTGGAAAGGCAAATATGGGCAACCACCCACACTGGCCTCTCCCAGGGTCGGCTCTGAGCTCAACCCCCGAGCCTGAGGAGGTGGCTACATTTGTTTTTCTTTTTGACACACGTAATTATTAGGGTAGATTTAACTTCTTCCTTCCCGATACATTACTCAAATACATTAGTTCTCAATTTTTTTTGTTTGTTTTATCTTTTTATGAACAAAACTACTGGAAACACCTGGGTTCCCGCTTTCTGTGGATGACTGTATTTCTACATTTGGAGGTAACATCTATGTGTGGAGCCACTGTAAGAGGTTCTTGCTTAAGTTTTGAAGATTTTACATTAATTTGGAGGATTTGAAAACATATCCATGGACATAAAGCCCAGAGCCTTCTTTGAGGAGCTCAGGTGTGGCCCAAGTGCAACCAAAAGTGATCGAGCTTCACCCCATTTCTTGGCATATCACCCCCTTCCCCCCATCTGCCTCTTTACTTACAGCCTACAACCGCTGCTCCACAGGTGGACCTACAGGCTGGGCTTATAATGGCTCCCTGAAGGCAGAGGGCACATGGCACTCTCTCTGGAATTCCCACAGGACATTGAGAAAGGGAGTTGAAGAAATGGAAAGCCTAATTTTTATTTCCTGATTGCAAGCAACATCCTTTCATAACTTCAAGTGAGGTATCTCATTTTCAGCACTTCGCCATGCCAAGTTGTGGGAGAATTTTAATTCAGTTTGGTCTTCCTTAATTTGCTGCGAATGCACGCATTTTAATCTTCTTTTATTAAAAATAAATCCTGCCTCCTCACTCGGGTCTCTTGTGTAAATATCTAATTAGGGCAGAAGCGTGGCCTGGTCCAACGGGGGTGTGTCATTGTCCCTCAAGAAAGAACTTACTTCAAAGAACTCCCCCTGCCACGTGAGCAATGTTAATTGAGCCAAACAACGTGCATGAATTATTTATAACCGCTCCCTGGTTATTTGGTGACAAAATCTGATTCCAAGTTGCAGCTAGATACACAATGTCCCCGAATTATAACTCAGACTTGCTTTGGCACACCCAGTTGTGTGAGCATTGAAGATGCACAGCTTCTGTGATGCCTGGGATGCTGTGGAGGCTCAAACTGCCCAAGCCCTGGACCATTCTGGGCAGCCTCTTTCCAACCCAGCCTGAGTGCTCCTGGCGAAGGGTATAGGAAATTGAGAGCTGCTATCTCACCTCCCCCATTTCATGAGAAAGAGAACCCAGGCTGAGTTTTCTGCTGCTGAGATGACCACACACTCTAAGTAGCATACAGTTGGTGGTCAGGGAATCTGCAGGCATGGGTTTACCTTGCATGTGATTGGATGCGCGTCACTCCTTTTTTACTAAGCCCTTTCTTCACAAAAGAAGGACCGGAAACATGGCAATCTCCACTAAAGGTTTAGTGCAGCCCACCAACAGGGCTAGATAGAGTCACAGTAATGAATTCATACCAGTAGCATTTGGATAGCACCCTTTCTGCCTGTGGCCTCGGCCCCTTCAAGACACACAGAGAGCTGTTTCCCTACCTGGGATGAAGGGTGTCCGGGTGCTGATCTATGACTGAGAATACATCAGAGTATAGAAGCTACACATTGGAACCTGCTGCCTAGAAGGGAGCCAGACACTGGCTTTGGTCTCGTTGTTTTTGAGATGGAATTTCTTGTAACTCGGACTGCCTTGGGACCCTGAATGTGCTATATAGCCAGGGATGACCTTGAGCTGCTGACCCCCCTTGCCTCCACCTCCGGAGTGCCTGGGTTACAGGTGTGCACGTGGCCTCACTGATCTTCTAGCTCATGCTGGAGATGGTACCCAGGGTCTCGTGGTTGCTGCCAACGTTCTGTCAACTGAGCTACATGCCTCGTTTTCCACTGTGTTCTGAAAGCAGCCCTCTTCTAAAGGTGGAATTACACAATAAGGGCAAACATGCACAGACCTCAAGCCTAAGGTTTGATGGATTTTTGACCAAAGCATGTCTCTCTTATCACCCCAACACCTATCAAGAGGGCACACCAACTGTTTCTCTGGGATCTTTGATAAGCTGCTCAAGTCACTGTCACGGGAAATAATGCTCATTCCTTCACCTTTAGAATATAGTCTCTGCATGTGCTTTCTAGAACTTTCTACTCCTAATGGCTATGGAGGGCATAAGCCAGTCCATTGAGCCCTAGATGAGGGCACAGGGAAATTCCCTTGCCTGTTCCCTCTTGCTCTCATTGCGTGGGAATCACCATGCTGCTTCCTGGTGGTTCTGGGTTCCTTGTGTGTGTTTTCTTCCCATAGAGCTTTGCAGCAGGCAGGTAGATCAATGATGTCTGTGCAGCAGCCTCTAGCTGTAAGTCACATCCCTGTCATCTCTGCTGCTTAAATCTCCTGTCTTGTGGTCCAATTAAAACAGGTCTCATTGACCCAACCGGGATCCATATTCTGTGGCTCCGTTCATGCAGATGGTTCTTGCTACTTCTGGAAGCTGAGCAGGGTTGGCTGAAACCTCTGTTAATGACAACCATTCCCTGGGGGTAGTGGGTCTGACAGACGAACTAGGCAGGAGGTAGGAGTGGTGAGATATGTCATCATATATGTAATTAGAGGCTCTTGCTGCCCTTTAGGAAGACCCCAAATGGAGACAGACAAGGGTGAAAGGAATAAAGGAAAGGAAAGGAAAGGAAAGGAAAGGAAAGGAAAGGAAAGGAAAGGAAAGGAAAGGAAAGGAAAGGAAAGGAAAGGAAAAGGAGAAAGAAGGGGCTGAAGAGATGCCCAGTGGTTAAGAGATCTTACTCTTGCTCTTACAGAGGACCTGAATTTGGTTCCCAGCATTCCTGCTGGGCAGCTCACAGCCTCTTACAGCTCCAGGAGATTCAGACACCCTCTTCTGGCCTTCACAGATACATTTAGTTACTGGGCACTGGTAGACCTGGGTGCCAAGGTGATGGGCACATTTGCTGAGGCAATTATTCTGAGATGACAGAAGCCGATTTCAGCATAGGGAACATTAGTCTATCAAAATGCTTGTGAGTCTCCCTTGGAAGTAGTAATGGAAGTGTTGGTTTATTTATGGGTCTTGATGGAAGGACGTCACTAGCTGATTTATTGTCCAGATAAAGTCAAATAAAAGTCATGAAGGGGAGGAAGTGATCTTTCCCCGACTCTTCCATTGAAAGTGTCTGTACCTGGAGGGCTCCCAAAGCACTGCCCTCATTGCACAGCTGTCTCTTTCCAACACCCCAGGTGCAGCTGGCACACCCAATCCCTGACCGGTAGTGCTTCATGAACAGGACACAGGATGTGACCAGATGGGGAATGGAGCAGGGCCAGGGCTACCTGCAGACTTGTGAAAGTAGGGGAACTGCCTCCCACACCTTCTTGTTCCCCAAAGCAGAACCCCACAGCTTAGCTTGGGGGCTGTATTCTTGGGGCTCTCATAATGCAGGTTCAGAGAAGGGGTTGTCTGCAGCATGAGGACCAGTGGCCTGAAGGAACAGCACATATTCGTCTTGCCCCTCCAAACGCACTGGCTCCCCAGCTACAGAGACCTGCTTCCCTATCTTCTGACAATTTTACTAAGTGCTGTTAGGGCTGTTCCTTCTCCTCCAGCCACCTGTGTAGATAATACAAGACAAGCAGGTGGCTCTGACTCACAGATCCACACATTCAAATGCAGAGAGGAGCTGACAGGGAGCCCAAGGAGTGGGAGACAGATGGATAGCTGCCATCAATGATCAAGAAGGGTGATCTGCATAGGGTAGAGGGCTGATATGAAGAACAGGGCATCCATGGTATGGTAAGGGGCTCAGGAGGCTGGTGAGATGCCAGTGCAGGTGATAGCGAGGGGGCTGCTCAGGAGAGCCAAGTGAGCAAGGGACTGGGGAAACAAGTGGATTAGAGAAAGAGCACCTTTAGTGCAAAGCCACACCTCCTATGCAAAGTGACACCTCGTGTTGGCATAACTTCAAAGAGTGCTCACATCTGGACATTCTTATTAATGTGAAGATACACTGGCGGTGAGAGCCAACACTGTTATGGCTCAAACATGACCCATCCCCCCTCCCCCCCCAGACACTCATGAAGGTCTGGGTCCAGTCCCATGGGCTACGGAGAGTCATAAGGGCTCCCATTTGGTTGATTAATCAATCCAGTGTAGGGTATTTGGGGTGAAGCTCTCCCTCCGTTGTTTTCCTCAGGTGTCTTGTCACAGCCTCGGAAGGCTGACTAGCACGGAGAGGAATGAGAGCTCCTTTCCCAGTGAGCGAACATCACCATCGCTATTGGAATTTCCCTTACACGACTGACAGTCCCTTCTATCAGTACTGTGAGATTTTTCTGATTGAGAAAGGAACAGAGACGGAGAGAGTGCTGAGGGCGGGGTCCTACTGGTTATTTCTCATTTTTAAACCTGTGGATATTGAACTTACTATCTACGGGCTTTCTTTTTTCCTTAATCACCAATATCCACTCACTAGTTAAAAAAAAAAAAATGAGCTAAGTAAGATCAAAACATGGTTCCAACAAATGGCTCGCCTCTGTGTAACTTTTGAGGAATGAAGAGTTGACGGTGGCCCTGTTTGCTGGTCTTACACAGCCTCCATCCGTCAACTTTAAGTGACTCTCATTCACTGGTCTTATGGACCCCTCCCCATTCACTGTTCTCTGTGACCTCCATCCATGAGTCTAATGGACTCTTCATGCACTTGCCACTTGCAGGTTTTCAGGGTCTTCCTGGCTTCTCTGGTTGGAAACTTCTGTTTTTTTTTCCCCCAACAGGGGGAGTAAAGCTTATCCCCCAAAGCCTGGCTTACAGGTACCTCATTGGTCCCCACTGAGAGAAATGCTGCTAGCCTCCTGTTCCCTAAACCACTAACCAGACTGGACCAGATACTTAGTGCTTGCTGATGAAGTGAGTCCAAGGATGAGGATGTGCTGCTGAGTGGAAGCCTGTGATTTTCATGCTCTGGTCTTGTCGCCTGGATGAAAGAGAATGAGTTCCTACAGAAGAGCCTCTTCACTTCTTACTTGTCTTCAAGAGGGCTCGGTGAATAATTGGAATTATGCAAATTAGCATGCACCACATAGGGAATTGAAATTGTTCCCTAGCAGGCTTGCTGACAGGCTGGGAGACTCACAGGTCCTTCCTGGTAGCTGGGCTGGGTTTTACTCCTCTGCATTCATCCCTATCTCCCTCTCCCTCTCCCTCTCCCTCTCCCTCTCCCTCTCCCTCCCTCTCCCTCTCCCTCTCCCGTCTCTTGTCCCTCCTCCTCCCTCTCCCTCTCCCTCTCCCTCTCCCCCACCTCTCCTTCTCCATCTTTTTCCCTCTCTTATCCCCTCCTTCCACTGCTTGTGGACGTTGTACATCGTGGTGCGCACTAGGCTCCGCACCACGATGTACAACGTCCACAAACAGCAGGTGACTTACATTCTGGCTGGGACACCCACCACCACCACGTCTCTTCTCTCCCCCTCTTCCCTGCCTGCTCTTTCTGTTTTTGCTTTTTTTCTTAATGTGTAGATCCCTTTGCCACCTCTTTTTAAAGATGTTTCTATGTTTGAATTTAGACATTCAATTACCTTTGCTCAAAAGCAATTAAGTTCCACCTTTTACCCACTGAGCTGAGGACTCCCTGTGAGCATCTTTTCGTTTTTAATAAGCAAAGCCATCTTCAAAGAGGCAAGGAGGCAAGGTCATATGGATACATCTGAAACATGCTGTGTTTGCAGATTTTAATGAGTGGTGCATATATATATATATATATATATATATATATATATATATATACATATACGTGTGTGTGTGTGTGTGTGTGTGTGTGCGTGTGTGTGTGTGTGTGTGTGTGTGTGTGTGTGTGTGTGTGTGTGTGTGTGTGTGTGTGTGTGTGCGTGTGTGTGTGTGTGTGTGTTTAAATCTTTCATCCCTTTAAGAATATTCACACCTAAAAGTTAGGGAAGGTCTGGGTTTTGTTTTTTTTTGCTGTGGAAAGACATTGTTTTATCTGAGGTTTTGTTTTGTTTTTTTTTTTTTCTTTTCTTTTTCCTGGAGCATTAAAAACAATTATTTTGCCAGGTGGGTCACCTTGTCTTGAGTTTATAGAAAAAGTTATATAGAAAAACAGATACATGTGGGCTGGAGAGATGTCTCTGTGGCTCAGAGCATGCATTCCTTCTGCGGAGGACCCAAGTTTGCTTCCCAGCACACACATGGGGTTGAGGGAAAGGAATCAGAATGGTTTGTAACTCTGATCCCGAGGGATCTGACACCCTCTGTGGCTACCCAGGTCACTGCACTCATGGATAGTACACACAGAGCTTCAGTTTGGATCCTATAAAGTATGGTAAAGGCAGGAAGGCCCAAGCCTGGGGACTCTGCTGTGCTCCACAAAGAGTGGCTGATGTTGCCAGACATTATGCCATAGTACTGGTGCCTTCCTTCCCACATCTGGACGTCATATTTAACTGCAGCCCATGGGTGCAAGGTGCCTTAGCTGCCAAGCACCCATGGGTGTATAACATCTGTGCTGCAGGTGAGAGGGAAACACCTATTGGTTGTCACTCGGGTGTCTTTAGTCCTCCTAAGTACACTTGTGCTGTGGGGATTTGTCATAGATCAAGTTCAGCCTGTCCCCAGAACCTTTGCTGCCCCACCTCACTAAGACCCATGGATAACGTGTGTGCCAAAGTGAAGCACCCTGGGAATGGGATAGTGGCCCTGGGAAAGATATCCTGGAACCTTCCATGTCTGTGTCTGTGGTTCCTTGGTGTGGAGATGGTCACCCCAGGAAGCTGAAAGGGAAACGGTGATCCTCACACTTTGTCATATCTAACCTCTGCACGTATGGAGGTTTCTGACATCTGATATTGAGCCCCCGTGTTATTTCAGTAATCTGGGTTGTGAGTAGAAAGTGAACCTGAGTGAACAAGTCTCAGGCTAAGGCATCCTTGCACGGCCTTCTTAATTCAGCTCCAGACATCCCACCCTTGTTCTTCAGGTCCCCCTAGAAAGCAGAGCTCCCGTGGGCTAAAACAAAGATTGCCCTGACCCATCAGTCATGCACAGCTTCCTTCAGCTTCCTGTGTCATCCTGCCTGCTGAAGGTTCTGGTGGTGTGGTCACTGCCTTTATTCCTTGGCGGCATCACCTCCACAGCATCTCATGGGGCCGCCAGATCTCTACCCTTGAATTGCCCTTCCAGTTCCGGGGAGTTCCATGCTCACGGATGGGACTTGACTCCTGCTTTGCATGTCCAGATCCTAGCAGGCTTGTTGAACCTTGCCGTGGGAAGTACTGGAATAGTATTCAGTGGAATAAGAATGATAGTTTTACAGTCCTATTGAGAGATGGGTGGATTTTGAGTAGAGTAAAAATAAAGTGTGCTTTTCTGGGAAGAGAAGGCTTTGTTCATCCCAGCTCTGCAGACTGCACAGGCTCCCCGGGCCGCCTATGTTCAGCACTTGGCAGGCACACAGCAAATACTACTCAGCTACAATCCTTGGAGCTCCGCGTAGATTTCATTCCTCTTTCACACATTATTTCTGTGCAGATTCCGTGCCTGTGCTTACTAAGTAGCCTGCGTGAATTTTTGAGAGGGGATGGCCAGGGAGCCTCCGACAGGTTGTTACTAGCCTTAGAATTCAAGTGGAATAATAAAGAGACACCAGATGGCTGGACAGGTTTTGATGTCTGCACGCTTTATCTCCCTCTACTGGTCCCATCAGGAAGTTCGGCTCTGAGAACGTGCAGCTAGCCAGCCACACATAATGAGGGGAAGCAGTTGAGCTTCGTCCTCCCCAAGGGTGCTGCTGGCCTAGCCTCCTCTTAGATCATTGAATGCTTGGTGGGGAAAGCTATTAATGCTTGGGATGAAGCACAATGTTTCACCCAGGAATTCCGCATCTCTGGAGTTGGATTAAGCCAATTAATGACTCCCAATCAATTACCCTGCAGTTTCCTCTAGTGTATGTAAAGTACCATGGCAGTGTTCAGTAACAGACTGGGAAGGGAAAAGGCAGTGTGTGGCATTGCGTGTGAAGCTGCCTGTCAAATGAGAGTCTGGGCAGCAAGGATCCTGCTGAGGGTGTGTGTCGCCAGCAGCCCTGACCTCCAACATGGGCTTTATAATTCTACATTTTGACTTAATCTGGTCTCTCACGCTCCAGGAACAGTGGTGTCATCCCTTGAGGAGTTCCTCTGTACATGACACTTATGCAAGTGGTAGGCTAGAGCAGGTGCACACTCAAACACAGAGCTATTTGTGTCTGGTCCACTTTATAAATCGACAACATGTATTTGGGAACTAGGAAGAGGAGAGGTCACACATGCCAGTGGCCACTGACTAATTTCTGTGAGGTCATTTTTATAATGTACACTGGGTCCCATTCATCTTGGCAGTGCTGCCTACTGAGAAACACTGGGGTTGCCCTGCTCCTTCCACGTCGTCAGTAATTACAAACATTAGTGCTCCCTGTAGGAACAGCGTGAGTGCTGCGCGTCTATCTACTGGCTTCAGTTTTGAGGTCTGGGTCCATTCACATCCTTCTTGGAGGCTTTGGGTAGCAAAAGTTTTCTCCGTAGGGATGGGACAGAGCCCCTGGGCTGGCTGTGGATGAGGTTTCATAGACAGGGACCACATATCTGTATGGGCAGGTGCCATTGCTTGCCTCCATTGGTCAGGAGTCCTAGAGCAATGTTTTCTACACCACAGGCTAGTCACCATCACTGTCACCTCTAAGGATGATTGAAGGTGACTGGGCAAAATGGGGAGCCAAGAGAAAAATCTGAGGACAGATTGATTACCTGTGTGTGTGGGGGGGGTCTTAGTATGAAAGAACTTTCTCTGTGCTGGACCCCTTGTCAATCGGTCTGTCCCCTGTAGCCATTCAACTCGGTAAACACTTAGCTCTCTCCTGAGGCTGTAGATGACTCTGTAGAGTAGGAAGTTGGTACAGTCAGAGGCAAGGACGGGAAAGGGCTACTGAGGTGGGCTGGGAGAGTGTATTACCATGGGATGGAAGAGGGTAGAGAAGGACCCCAATGCTGGCCTCAAGGCTGCTTGATCAGGAGCTCCTGAGCCAGGTGTGGAGGGCACGGATTTGACTGGCCTAGTGAGAGGGGTCCAAAAAGCACACAGGAAGGCACCGGCATCTACTTACCCAAGATGCCACAGCCAACATAGATACGATTTGACCAGATAATGTCTGTGTAAGGGAGGTGGAGGAACAGTTGGTATTGGGGGATGTGGTATCTGGGGTGCCACGTGACTCATGCAGATGCCTCTTGGCTGGCAATATGGATAAAGCTGGGGTCTGATTCCACTCCGTGCTGGTTCACCCTCAGCAATGTATGAGCTGTGAGCCTTGGGTCATCCGTCTGGAACTGCAGAGGACAGGGACTGCACCACTATAGTATGGAGCCAACAAAAGAGATCGTGAATTCAGCAGGCAAAGTTCTTGGTTTCCTGAAAACCTACAATGATCTTCACTCCTATTTCTTCTTCCTCCCTACTGAGTGACAGTCACGTCCAGGGCCTTCTATTCAGAAAGATTCTGAGCAGGTCCTTTTCTCTTTGCAGGTGCACCATGGAGCCCTTCTGTCCACTCCTGCTGGCAAGTTTTAGCTTGTCGCTTGCCAGAGCTGGCCAGGGCAACGACACCACCCCAACAGAGAGCAACTGGACCAGCACAACTGCAGGTAAGGACCCCTAACCTGTGCCTACCTGGCCCTGCTGCCTCACAAACTGCCACCTCCCAAGCACCTAGGACTGCTGGGAAAGATGTCCAGTGGCTCTTCCTGAATGCCAACTAGGATACTGGGTATGTACCTAGAACCAGAGCCATCTAAGTGTGTTCAAGAAAGATGTTCCACCTGCTAGGGTCGGGGTAGGGATCAATCTTGGAAAGAGGGAGTGAGAAAGTCTGTAGAGGGCCATCCAAATGGCTAAGTGAGACAAAGTGCTGGCTGTCAGACCTAATAACCTGAGTTCGATCCCTGGGGCCCACACAGTGGAAAGGGAGAGAACTGATTCCTGCAAGTTGTTCTCTGACTTCTACAAGTGCACTGTGGCATATGTGCTCTCTCTCTCTCTCTCTCTCTCTCTCTCTCTCTCTCTCTCTCTCTCTCACACACACACACACACACACACACACACACACACAATTGGTTAATTCAACAATACATTCTGAAAAATCTGACTGTGTAGCGCCCTGCTAGGAGCAACTATGACCAAATACTGACCAGGAGGTTGAGCAAATGTGAATATTGGCTTGAAGGTTTGTTGTGTAACTTTTCCTGAGGAGAGATGAGTAAACATCTAATTACTCAACGGAGGACACTCACCATAGACCCAAGAAATGACTGTATCTGTGCCTAGCTTGGTGAGCCAGTAAGTTTTGGGGGATTACTTAGAGAAGCATGAGTGACTCAGAGGCAGCTGCTTCACTGGTAAAAGCCCACTCCAGCCTGGGTGACAACTCATGAAAGCTGTATCACCACAGTCTCCTGCACAGTTTGTAGGCAGCCCCACGTAAGAGTCCCTCCACCCCAACCATACCCCCAGGCAATTTGCCTCTGGATTGTAAAACTTCAGGGCCTTGTGAGCCTTATAGCTTTATGTTTTCTGAGCTCCCTGCCTTCCTTTCATGAGAATATGTTTGAATCTGGAGCAAAAAACCATGTAACAGGGCTAATAATGTTATTACTTGTCGTTTGTTAATAGTCTGTAATATTGATATGTGATGAGGTTTCCTCTTTTAAAAGAACAGCTGTTATTTTTCTAGGTAAATGTGGAGCATTCTTGGGTGTGTCATGGCTTCCAGGAGATAGAGCTGAAGTGGACAGCATTGTCCTAGCCTCACTGGAACGTTAGGACAGATACACCCCAGGGCAGGCATAGGGGTTATTCTTGTCTGTTCCCACATCTTGTAGTTTAAATATTAAAGAAGAAGAAAAGGCATACAGGTGCCCATGTGACATCAAGAAGGAACCTCAGAGACATTTCCACCCATAGAAAGTAGCTGTAGAAACCCCATGATGCAGACTAAGGTAGGATTCCATTGATGGGAACTATCCAGTACCTGAAAAGCATGGGCAGGGAGAGTAGTGAGCAGTCGCTAGGATGAGGGTGGAGACAAGAGGGGGTCTCACTGGAGACAAAGAAATACTCTTAACATACAATACCATAGCCAGAGCTGCCTAACCCTGGCAAGGGACCCACCATACATTAAAAACAAGTTCATTTTACATGTAAATTTCATCTCAATTAAATGAATAAATATTATGCAAAGCCAAAGTGAGGAAGAGAAGGTAGAAAAGGACAAAAAAAAAAAAATCCCAACCAAACAAGAGACAGGTTCAAATCCTGTCTCAGCCACCTGTTAGATGGGTAACCTGGAAGCACTCACTCTATGCCTCCTCTATGCCCCTCTGTGCCTCCCTTCCCCAACTCATGAGGTACAGAGGCAGTGGGCATTACGGAGACAAGCAGGCTGGGCAGTCTTCAGAGCATAACCGAATTCCTCAACATCTGACTTTTGCTGTAGTCAACAGTGGTCAAGCTCCAGTCATCTAGCCAGTCTCTGATACCCAGGAGTTCTGATGCTTCAACCCCTCATCTCCTTCATTGTGAATTTTGTGGGTTGTGCTGCATACAGAAAGAACTAGGCTCAGGACAGATGGGTGAGGTCACGGACCTTCCCTAAGGAGTTGGCAGGGATTCCCTGAAGCGTGTCTAGTGGCAAAGTCAGAATGAACCTGCCATGGCAAAGGCTGGCCCCTATCTTTGCACTTGACTCATGCCCATCCATCCCTTCCTACACACTTGCTCCGTTCCTTACAGGGCAAGGTCTACCCACACTGGGGCAGACCATCTGCTTCCTTCAACATAGAGATTCGAGTGTTAACCTCATCCAAAATCCCCTCCGATGGTAGTCTTGAAATGTTTTTGCAGCCATGACCCCATCAAGTTTACACATGGAACTGAGCAGCATGTTTGGCATTGGCCCTTGCAAGGCTTAAGGAGGACTCAAATTATCAATAAATATCCTTACCGAAAAAGCTTCTTAGAAAAGGTCGGTGGAATTTGGTGCTCTCCCATTGGGTCAGAGGTTCAACTTTCACCCCACTCAAGGGCTTTACAGGGTTTCCAGACCATAGACTAATTTCCCACAGGCGCAGTGGTGTCCCCAAGGGAAGGGAAGAAGCACAACCCTACCACGAACTCAAACACCTGAGAGAACACTCTGGCTGTACTGTCCTTCCTCCCTGCCCTGACATCCACGGCCACAACAAACAAAAAAAACCAGACACCGCGTGCAGGCCTCTCTGCACGTGGCTTTCCACATGCAAGGACGTCATCATGTCCTGTGGCACCGAACATCTTACTTAGACTTGCCCCCAGGACAGTGACCTTCAAGAACATTCACTGAAGTTTCTCAACCCACATCCCTGACTTTCCTCACCAAACACTACTCAGCTGGCTATTTAGGGATCCCGGGAAAGCTGTCTGCACATCCTAGTAAACATCTCGAAGCCACTGGGAACAGAGCATCTGACCTGTCAGAGTCCTGTGACAGCCCCACAGGTGGTCCCTCAGGGTGATTTCCAAGTTCATTTGAGAGCAAAATGTATTGGTTCATAACATAACCGTGGGCAGGAAGTGTTGCTTTCAAGAAGAGAAGACATGACTTCAGCACCCAGAACAGAAACTTGCTCTGGTTAGGTCTCCTCTGGGGCTCAGCACACTAGCAACTGCTCTGATCTCACTCTCAGGAGCTACGGAGGCCTCAAGTTACATGGCTGCTCCTTTGTCCTGCAACTTGGGAGGGCGCCTCAAGTGCTCTTTAAAAGATCTGGCCCCTGAAAAATCGTGAAGTATCTCTTGAGGGTTAGCACATTGCCAGAATGTGCCAGAACAACAGGAAATGGTTTCCTTTCATCTCTGGCCAAAATGAATTCAATATTCATCATGACACATTTTTTTAGACAAAGAATTCATTATAAATATGTAAAAAAAAAAGTTGTGAAGAAATGTTATTATCCATAATACATACAGGAAGAATCCTTAATTTTAGCATGTGAAAGAGCACATTAGGAAAATGGATAATGTTCTGGTTTGCTTTGCTACTGCCATGACAAACTCTATGACCCAAGCACCAGGGAGGCAAGGGTTAACTTGGCTTACATATCTCGTCATGGTCCACCATGAAGGAAAGCCAGGGCAGGAGCTAAAACAGGAACTGAAGCAATAATCATGGAGGAATACTGCTTAGTGGCTCGCTCACTGCCTCGTGCTCAACTAGCTATCTTATACAGCCCAAGGCCACCTACTTAGAGACAGTGCCACCTCCAGTGGTGTGGGGCCTCCTACAGCGTCCAATAATAAAATACCCCGCTGACATGAGCATAGGTCCATCTGAACAAAGCAACCCTCAGATAATTCCGGGGTGTGTCGAGTTGGCAGCTGAAGCTATTAGGAGATGTCAAACACAACCAGGCAAAATCAAAGCATCTAATTAATTCCATTTTAATCATCAAGCAGAGGTTCTGAACTCTCGAGATATTAGAGAAAATCAAGTTAAAATGCTATTGCGCTTTTGCCTGACTGAAAGTGGAAGAATCACTAGCACACAGGAGATGGTGTCTCCCGTGTAAACCCCAGGCGAGCCTAGAAGTCAGAGGCTTTGGGAGGCCATCTAGATATTGCTCCTCTTGTTTGATAATGACTGTAGGAGACACAAAGATCCACTTTTAGGAGACGCCTACAGAAACCCTGGTGAGACAAAGTGTGCGGGTTAGGTTAGCCTGGAGAGAGGCTCAGTGGTTAAGAGCACTTGTTGCTCTTCCAGAGGACCCAAGTTCGGTTCCCGGCACCCACATGGCCCTTCACAACTAACTGGAAACTTCAGCTCTAGGAGATCAGACACCCTCTTCTGGCCTGCATGAGCACCTGCACACACGGGGTACAAATACACAAAGACATATACCCACCTGAAAACACATAAATAGGAATATCACTTTTTTTTTTTTTAATGTACAAGTACAGGGAACAGAAAAGTGGGAAATAGCCTCAAAAACCCATGCCATCTGGGCCAGTCCAAAGTGTAGGATGGCAAGCAGTCAGGACACAGAATGAAGAGGCTCACCTAGCGTGGCAGCTCTCGGGGAACAATGAGAGATGTGTGTTTCACCCAGTCGCTTCATACATAGCATTTGTGTTGGGATATATCATCAAGCAGGTTATTCTTTGTCATCAGTTCATCTGTTTTCCTTCCCTAACAATTTGTAAAATAACAGTACTTCCTTCGGTCATGCGATCTTGGATCCCAGGGGAGATTCGTGAGTCTAATTTATTTACCAAGCCTTCATGAGTTTAGCGTCACAGAAGAAAAGGCAGGGGAAGTTACACTCACAACTTCGTGCTAGGGAAACAAAACAGTCCACCTATGTGTGTTCTCTCTGACTGGGCTACTTGGAATGTTTATCATACGCCTCTGGCCCGAGAAGCTTTGTGGACTAGATCCCAGAAAGTGCTCCAGAGCAGTCCTCCAGGGACTGTTGTCTCTTCCCAGAGCACAGTTGCTCACTGTGCTTCCTGTCTTTCCTTTTCCTCTTCCTCTTCCTCCTTCACTTTAACTGTGCCTCCTCACTGGGGACCCTGTAGACATGTAGACTGTCCCTCGTTGGAGGGGTACTATCTGTGGCTGATTGGTGCAGAGTTCCATTGGGTCTAGAAAGAGCTTCCCCAGGCTGGCCCATGCTCTTCTGCCTGGGTCCTTCTGACACAGCAGATGAGTCACTGGGGGAAAAATCTGTGTTCAGAGTAAAACAGTGTCAGGTCCCACTACACACATAAACTCTTGTCTTTCTAGTGTCAGGACCAGATTCTGTGTAAGCAAATGTGTATATACACACACACGCAGGTATGCCTATGCCTAAAGTACTCCCTTAAAACACACATGTAAAACACACATGCACTCTCTTATCACATACAGTTGGGGAACCCAACAACACTTTAGGGAAAGGGCTGAGTCATCTAGAGAGACCCATCTGCACCTCCCCACTCTGGCCCTTTTCTCACCCCACCCCCACCTCCAAGTGAGTGTGAACTGGAAACAGAATGTGACCATAGGATATCCTCTAGGAAACCTCATGCCTCCCTGGGTGGAACACCACTGGGACCAAGGGGACATTACCTAGTATGCACCAGGATTTATTTCCTAGCCCACATTGTTTATCAAAATTTATGTTAAACCTAATTACTGACCAGCATCCACAATTTCAAAAACATTTCATAAAGCATGGGCTTCTTCCTTTGCAGTATTTGAGGCAAGAAGTAGTACAGACCCATCCTCCCAAAGACTCTGACACTGTAGCCAGAGCATACCCCATGGCTCTGGATGTTCTGCTACCCTTGGGAAGCCTGCGAGGTTCTGGCCCTGACCTCTGCCTTCCTGGACAAAGAACATTAGAAGTAACAGAAACCAAATTGAGGGATAATGAGTCCCTCTGAGCCATCCTTCTGCCTTTGTGACAATCTATGTGGGGCTTGTGTCATCCAACTCATGCCTTGTGGGATCCCCATTTTTCTGTCACTGCAGCCTGTACTCTGAGAACATGGTCACAGAGGCTGGACCCTCGAGTCTTTGACAGAGCCCGGGGAAGGATTGGCAGGGTCAGAGTCCCTCTGTCTATGGCGAGGTGGACCTTGTAGCCAAGCCAGTTTAGTAGCTGCTTCTGTAGAGCAGAGACTGAACCAGAGGCTGACCTCTGGGCAATGCAGAAGTGGGTAGTTTCACCATGGTGACACACTGAGAAAAGACAGTGAGCATTTCCTGAAAAGAAGGAGGAGACTGCCCACACTTTCTAGTGACCTTTGACCAAAAATGGATGGAGTTGCATCAGGGTACCCTGAGCAGTGGGGCTCCCTGGGATTGGCTTAGCTCTGCCCTTCAGGGCCAGGCAGCTCTCTGCAGCCCAGGTTAAGCTTTGATGCCGGTCCTAGCCTAGGGTATACCATTTTCTGTGGCCACAGACATGGAAGTCGTGGGCCAGGCTGCTCCTAAAGGGCCCCAGCTGGGCAGTGAGCAGGTTTGGAGTATTCCCCTGAGGGAGGGACAGATATTCCTAGCCATTAAGTCTAATATATATACCTGACCTTGTACATAATGGAAACCAGCTCCTCTGAGCCAGGGCCACAGATGGCAGACTGTGGGTCATCGCCTGTAGATTACATGCACCGGACGGGGAAAACCATGACATTTCAAACTCCTTCCTGGAGTCCTGAGTTTCTATGGACCAGGGTGGCACATGGGAGGAAGGACATGAACCCTGCCACACACATTCTGCTTGGGAACAATGTTTGGCACTTCTGGAACTCAAGAGGATGGAAATCTAGCTACTCACCTCCGGGGCCTCCCATGGGGACCTGCTCACTCCTGCCAGCATGTGTTCACCAGCTGCAGAACATAGCTCCTCTGGACCAGTTCACAGGAGCCACACTCATTAACTGGAGTAGCAGGCTTTTGATGGGGCCCTTTGGGTGGGAGCTTTGTGGTGATAAGAGAGCACCCTAATAGGTTGAGAGAACGGGTCCACTGATGACCACAAGGACACCAAAGGCAAGGTGCAAGGGCAGGAGTACGTGTCTGTCTGAGGAAGGTGGACCTGGGAGGTGTGAAGGAAGGGTGAGCTAGTTCCAGGAAGCCAGCAGTCTCTATGACAAGGAATTCACGGCTCTGAAAAGCCAGGCCATTGTGTGCCTATTCCTCAGTAACTGTATCAAACCTTGGGACCAGGCTGTTTCCTTAATCCTGGTGCTTCTGATTCATCTGGGTTGGGACACAACAACTGTACCCTGAGGGGGAGCCACCTTCCTCCACCTCCTCAGTGAAGAGAGAGGCTGGGTCAGAGATGCTTAGTAGAATAGCTGGGCTGGGCAGTGGTGGTGCACGCCTTTAATCCCAGTACTTGGGAGGCAGAAGCTGGAGGGGTTTCTGAGTTCAAGGCACCCGGGTCTACAGAGTGAGTTCCAGGACAGCCACGGCTGTACAGAGAAGAGAAACCCTACCTCCAAAATCCAAAGAGAGAACGAGAGAGAGAGAGAGAGAGAGAGAGAGAGAGAGAGAGAGAGCTGATAAGCAGGGTACATTGTGATACGAGGAGGTCAACCTTCATCAGGGTCCTTGAACAAGTCCCACCATTACACTCCTCTGTCCCCTGGGAAGAACTGATGGGAGATAATCTGTAAGCTGTAGGTAGCATGGGGAGTACCCAGGGGCCTGATGGGGTCCCTGGAAAGAACTGATGGGAGATAATCTGTAAGCTGTAGGTAGCATGGGGAGTACCCTGATGGGGTCTCTGCCCTCTGCCACCCCGCCCACCCACAGGCCCTCCAGACCCTGGTGCGTCCCAGCCGCTGCTCACCTGGCTGCTGCTGCCTCTGCTCCTCCTCCTGTTCCTGCTTGCAGCCTACTTCTTCAGGTAGGAGTGTCCCCAGGCACTGACGTTCTCTCACCAGCTCCTATGAGGAAATGAGTGTGCTGGAGGCTGGGGGTGTGGGCCCAAACAGCTCAGACAGTGGCTGGCCAGGCCTGAGCTGCCACACAGCTCAGCCATGAGCAGCAGAAAGAACTTTTCCCGGCTCACCTGGTGGGTATCACCACACTCAGGGCTTGGGGGTTCCCGAGGTGCTGAGACTTAACACATCTTGTGTGTGCTTCTAAGGTTCCGGAAGCAGAGGAAGGCGGTGGTCAGCAGCAACGACAAGAAGATGCCTAACGGGATCTTAGAAGAGCAAGGTATTGTACACTGGGACTTGGTACAGGGGGCAGGCATTGGGCTGTCCCTCAAGCTTGCCTCTCTCTCCAGCTCCTCCTGGGCTCTCGCTGCCACTTCCTAGTAACACAGTGTCTGTTTCAGAACTTAGCGTGAGAGGTCGTTTTCCTGCAAGAGAGCGGATGTCTGAGACATTTCAGTTTGTGAGGTTTTTTTTTTTGTTTGTTTTGTTTTTTTTTTTTTTTTTTAAGAGACCACTCATATCCTGTCAGTTTAGCAGGGCTTTGCCAAGTAACATTTCTCACTGAAGCCTTTGAAATCATCCCGTGATAAGGCTCTAACTCACGGTGAGGAGTGTTCAGATGTGACGGTAATACCTCAGGATCAAGCTGGAAAGGGCACTGCTCTGCCAAAGCTGTTCACTCTTGACAAGGAGCGTCAGTTGAGGGGACATGCCTAACTTAGATTCCAGCTGTGTTCTAACTTGTAAATGCTGCTTATGAAAGTTTGTTTTTCTTTCTCTGTGTTCCAATGGTAAGACAAAGCAAAGGTTTTAAACGTGCAGGTTCTAGCTGAGTGGGGGTGGCATGGGCTTCTAATCTCAGTATTCAAAGGCACTTGTTGAGGCAGAAGCAACACAGGTTCAAGGCCAGACTGAGCGATATAACAAGATCCATCTACAAATGGCCAAGGGACCTGGGGATACAGCTTAGTGGCATAGCACCTACCCAGTGTATGCCAAGCCCCTGGTTTTTTTAGCAACGACTAAAAACACAAAACGCTGGCTCACAACAGTGATTCCAGCTTTCTGTTAGAACTTCCTGCAGAGCTTTGAGGTAACGTGCACGCCGTCAGAACTCAAGCGACACTTTAGAACTCCCCCAAGGTAATAAAGGAACTAACGCAACCCCACAGATGGGAAGAATATGAGGAAGAGAAGGCTCAGCTGAGCAGGGCTTGGGGGAATCTGCGCTCCCACATAGACCATCATACAGCTCCGGTGCATCTCAGTTCTGCATCCTGCCCTTCTCACCTCCCTGCACAGCCCAAAAGCCAGTGCGGAGGGAAGAGTGTGGCTGGGAGGGGCAAGGAGCCCACAGGCTTCTACCAGCTCATCTGGCTGCAGCCGAAGGGTGTCTCGGAGAAGTCTCAGTGAGCTCTGCAGATGGGACAGGGCCTTTTGCAAAGGTGACAGCTGATTTACTCTACTGACCTTACGGAACCAGCTCCCTCTCTGTGAAGAGAAACGCCAGTCCCCCCGGCAGCCCTTGGTAGTGTTCCCTCCTCCCCTGCTTCAAAGATGGTTTGTCTCTGCCTTGTAATGCATGAGATTTAAGGAATCGGGACTGTGCATTGCCAAGATTGGGAGGCTGCAGACAGAGATCCTGGCAGACCCCCATCTGCTCTGAGTATATACCCAGAGCCCCGTGATTACTCTTCTCTGGATCCAGTTGCAGCATGAAGCTGCCATGGCTCTTGTGTGGAGGGAGCATGGGCTAGAGGGAAGGCTGAGTGGTGGGTGAGCTTGCAAGCAAGATCAAGAATACAGTGTCTGATGGACAGGAATGCTGCCACCACTTGCTGAAAATAGGGTGTGTTGGGAAGGAGATGTTTGATTCAGTTGCTCAGAGCTGGGTTAGCCTCAGGGTGAGCGATTTGAGAGGATTGGTCCCCTCCCATTGTACAGATCCATCAGGAATGCTGTCAGACCATCTAAGGGATGAGTCAGCCATGGGCAATGGAACTAAGTGGCTTCTCTGTTGCTCCTGGCCCTACAGAGCAGCAGAGGGTGATGCTGCTGAGCAGATCTCCATCAGGTCCCAAGAAGTACTTCCCCATCCCCGTGGAGCACCTGGAGGAGGAGATCCGGGTGAGATCTGCGGATGACTGCAAGCGCTTCCGAGAGGAGTTCAATGTGAGTGTCCCAGGTCTCGGCCATCTCGAGGAATAGCAGGACGGTCAGAGCCAGTAGTTCCAGGGACTCGGAACTTTGTGTCACTTGCGGTGCTGCTCAGAAGTGGGGTCTGGGGAGCCCAGTCACTAGTGCGGTGCCCCTCACTGGTGCTCTTTGTTCTTTATGAAGTGAGATGGTTGAGCCTGATGCTCCCGGTGGTTGCTGCCAGCCCCATTATTGGGTACCATGGTATGACAGCAGCTGTGATAAACACATAACTCTACCATGTGGTGCGTGGCGCAGATGGCAGTTTTATGCTGAAGGACACAGAGAACCTCCCACAAAGCGTCTTGTCATGGTCCCCAAGAGGTTCATCTTCTAATCAGACCAGCACTGGTCCCTCTGGGCAACCATCATGGCACATCTTGTCATGGTCCCCAAGAGGTCCAGCTTCTAATCAGACCAGCACTGGTCCCTCTGGGCGACCATCATGGCACAGTTCAATGGTTATGGAGACTGTCTGCAGAGGACACTAGCTCATGTTCAGTGTGTGTGAGTCTCTGCTGTAGGGGGTGAATCACTCCCACACCCTCTGAGGAGCAGTGGCTCACTCCATGCCTCTGCCCACTGGCAGTCTCCATTGTCATTCTCAGAACTCTCAACTCAAGACACAGTACACATTGGCCACCTAACCCTTAGAGTTTTCATTTCCTTTTTTATTTTATACGTATGTGTGAGTGTGCTTTGTATACGCGTGTGCACCACATGTGTGCGGGGCCAGAGGAGGCCATCAGATCCCCTACAGGATCCCCTGCAGTTACAGGTGGTTGTAAGCCACCAAGTAAGCTCTGAGAACTGAACCCAAGTCCTCGCCAAGAGAGGAAGAGCTCTTAATCTCTCAGTCATCTTTCCAGCCCCCAAGTTGTTGATTGTTTAATGACTGTCACATGGGTAGGCATGAAGTGCTATTTTGAACACAGAGCCCCGCACTGTCGGTGTTCTGAGGGAGTTTGTTCAAGTCTTCACCCTGGGTACAGGGCTGGGAGATGAACGTGGGGCCAGAGTAAGAGTGGGCATCCCTGGATGGCTGCCTTGGCCTGGCTCTGTCATAACAGCTATTGTACTCCAGGTCACTTCCAACAACGGTGTCTGGGGATGGAGGTTCTATGACAGCATGGATATGAGCCTCCCAGGTGATGGACTTTTTAAAAAAATGCCGTGTGGTTGTTTGTAGAGAGGGGGCCAACCACGCAGAGATGCCTGCAAGGGCCTGGGAGGGCTGTGGTAGGCTCTACCACAGTTTACCCACTTGTCAGCCTTACATCTTCCTCTTTAGCTTGCTTCCCTTTTTATTGCTGCCAAATGTGTTTTCCTCTTTTTCTTTTTCCTCTCTCTCTAAATTAGGTCATACTGAAAGACAGCACCAAGCATTGTTGTTAACTTACAACTTAACACCAGAAGTTAATTCTCCATTTTTAAAATAGCTGCTGCTCACATTGCTGGTAGGAGCTTGTCCCTCCTCTGCATCTCCCACTTCCCCTTCCAGTTCTGCTGTCATATGTGGGGTGCCAGGGACCAGACTGTTATTGGAGGGTCCTGGAGTGGGGCCAGGAGCAGGCTGAGGCAGGTGAGGGGGACTTGGCTCAGGTGCAGAATTCAAGAGCACCGGGAAAGTGCAGCAGGCAAGATCCTGGTCCCATAGCTTATCTAAAATATCAAAGCAGGGGAAGGCCAGGGCCAAGAAGTGGGAGTGGGTGGGTAGGGGAGCAGGGATGGGGGGAGGGTATGGGAAACTTTCGGGATAGCATTTGAAATGTAAATAAAGAAGATATCAAATAAAAAATATTTAAAAAAAATATCAAAGCAAAGGCAAGCGATGGTGAGGGGAACAGATTGGTCAATCTCAGAGAGAACAACGGCTGTGTATCTCCCTCCCTGCTGCCCGGGGCTCCACTGTGGGTGGTGTCGAGCAGATACGGAGTCTACCATTATTGAACAGTTTGATGTTTTTCACCATTATGAATTTTAAACACTAAGTTAGCTTTTTAGAAAGGATGAGGCCGCTGATGAGATGGCTCAGCCGGTAAAGGCACTGGCTGCCAAGGCTGACAACCTGACTTCAATCCCTGAAACCCGCATCACGGAAGGACAGAGCTGTTTCTTGAAAATTGGCCTCTGACCACCGTGTTCATGGCATGACATATGTGTGTGTGTGTGTGTGTGTGTGTGTGTGCACAAGAGCAAACAAATGTTACCTAAAAATTTAAGAAGAAAACATACGATAGAAAAGATGGATCCCCTGTCAATTTTATACTGGAAACAAATGATTCCCTCTTGGGTTCCTCCCACCCTGCCTCTTTGTGGCCCTCAGTTGTGCAGAGTCCTACTACCTGTAGAGGTACAGTGTGGGGTAAGAGCGCAGACAGCCTGGCTCCTCTCTCCATGGCCACACTCCTACGACATCCCTCTCCTGTCCATATCAGCCAGGCCAGTTTTCAGAGAACACATTTAAGTTTCCTACCCCTTCCTCTCTCTGGTCTGACACCCTCTCCTAAAGGTCATGAGATCTGGATAAGTCTCAACGCGTATTTGGACATTCCTGTATTGCTAAGTCCAGGTTTAGGTGGCCATGAACTTGAGGATAAGAAGGACTTTGGCATTCAGATCATCGGGAGAATGGGATGAATGTTGGAACCCGTTTGTCTGTGTACTATCCTGGCCCGGAAGACTTGGGCCATTCCCTTAACCTCTGCCTCAGTTTCTTCATCTGTGAAGTAGGGATTTTCCCTGCCCTGTGGGGCTTTGATAACACTTAAACCAATAAGTAACAGGTAACTTACAGATAAGATGCTATGTGCTAGCTCCTCCTGGAAAGGTAGATCTCTATCCTGTTTCCAGTTCCTGACTTCAGTCCCAGAAAAGGAGGCCTCTGGTAAGCGTTTTCCGCAGCTCTGATCCAGCAAGCTGTGCCAAGCCTCCCTATGATAAATACAATAGAAATACGTACATATTTCCTCAGGACTCGATGGAACAAACCAGACCTCCTAGAGTGTACACAAAGAGTCACTGCTGGCTGACCATCCCCAGACACTCTTACTTCCCTGGGGCTACCAAGCAGCTGAGAAACCTGAGGTCCTCAGTAGCCTGACAGCAGGAAAACGTGCTGGGCCCAATCTGTGCAGGGAACTTCTCAGCTTGCTTGGCTCTGGGATTGTGTATGGAGCACAGAGAACTCTGCCCACCTCCCCTTGTCCTGTCCTCCAGGAGCCTGGGGAGGCAGAGTGAACCACTGCATCCCTATGGTCCATATCTGAGAGACACACAGCCGTGGAAGGGTGGCCAGAGCCTGATTCTTCTTTATACTCGGGCTCTGCTGGCCATCACGTTGCCGCTACCTTACCTTCCTTTGTTTAATCCAGCTTGTTGTTTTTAATAAGCCTTATTTTCAGAACAGTTCCAAGCATGCAGAACAATCGCGTGCACGCTGGAGTGTTTCCATACACTCCGTCTCTCCCACGGAGCATGTTCCTCTGTCATGGGCCCTCTGCAGGGAAGTGGTTCATGTATTACAATTAATCATTGCTGCTGGCGGTGTTATCACTGAGTCCCTTGAATCTGCTCGTTCTTGAGGTTTGCCAGATGCACGGATTCATGTGCCAATGTGACATTAACATGCCTGGTTTTTGGCATTCCGGGTTTAAGCTTTCTGAGAAGGTCCTGGGATGTCAGCACAAATTCAGTGTCCACTTAGGGGCAAGGGGTAATGCCAAGCCAGCACTGGTGGTGCGTCTGAGCTCAAGGAGCCTGGGTGTTCTTAGCTAGGGACAAAGTTGAGAAGTCCTCATTGGCATTGCTAGGATGACCTCTGGCCCCTCCACACTGACCCAGGCAGAGCCTCTGCCTGTGGCTATGAGATGTGGTGGACCCAGAGCAGAGGAGAGAGGTACTCTACAGCACCTTGATGGAAGCCCTTGTGGGAACTGAGTCGGCCACTGAAGAAGCTCGTGTCTGCTAGAGGGAGGTCAGTGCCCGGATATAAATGAGAACAATCTCAGGACATCAATGGATGTTATCTGAGGCGGCTCTATGAAGCCAGATCCCAACTCCCAGGACCCTAAAGTGGCACACAGAGAGCAAGAAGACCCTCATGTTTCCCTGTGCTTGAGCAAGGGAGTCCTTTCAGGCTATATTACTAAGGTCTATCTTTTCAGTCAAGTGATGTTGATCATGCTTTTAACATTGTTCATTTGGTCTGGTCCCATGTCATCTCATCATAGGCCAGTTGTAAGGGAAGCCATGTATTTTCTCTGTGCTTGACATATCACAAACACATCTTCCTTGGTGCTCAGTGGAGCTAGGTCCAACCAGAGGAAGGCTTAATGTTGAAGGGCATGATTTGAAGTTCAAGGTGCTCTTTATCCTGGCTCATTTGAGCACAAAGAGGAGGAGCCCAGAAGCAAGCAAACAGCAGACAGCTGGAGGGAAGCAAGCATCAGAGTCAGGTGGCTTTTGTGGTAGAAGGAAGTAGAAAGCCACATGTCCACTTTACTCCCAGATGTGACGATTCTCAGTTTTAGCATCGTGGCAAAGTGATACTTCCATTTCACACTGATACTCCTAGGCTGAGGCCAGTGGTCATTAACGGGGTACATCTTAAGCCGCAAAGAGTTCCAAATTTCTAGGGGTCTTTGGGGGCTAGGAGAATCAGCATTTCTCAGGAGCTTCTGGCCTTGACCCTGCTCATCTGACCTTACAGAGACAGTGGAGTCCTGGGTATGGTGAGGACTGCATCTGCAGTCACTCTCCAGGATCCTGCTTCTCTCCTGAAGCTCAGTTGAGAGGTCTCAGCACTTTCTTCTCGCGAGTCTTTGCTCCTCTGTCTCATGCATCAGAACTCCTTTGGGATCAGTTCACCTGTACTCAAGGAGTCTCTGCCTGGGCCAAGACCTGGGTGAACTGGGGCATGGTAGGCTATATTGTGAGTGAGTTCCTGACCTCACAAAGTTTAGGATCTAGAGAGAAGACCCTGAAGAAAGCCTGTCTCTGTGTGTCATTCATTGTCTCCCACGTGTCTAGAGTGGGACCTGATGGGAGACATGGACAATAGAAAGATGGTAGTATTAATTCCTGGGCTTGTTAGTGTCGCTAATGGGTTTGGATTCATTAGTGTTCAACCAACTCTCTGTTTCTTTCCAGTCATTGCCATCTGGACACATACAAGGAACCTTTGAACTAGCAAATAAAGAAGAAAACAGAGAGAAAAACAGATATCCCAACATTCTGCCCAGTAAGACTTGTTGTTGTTGTTGTTGTTATTGTTGTTGACTGTCTTTGCATGATCTGTGATATGCTGGTTACACTTGGCACTGTTTTAGAGCTTGCTGGTGATTATGTTGTGACTGTCCCAGGGAATCCAGAGCCACCCTGCCTGAGTGCCCATTTCCTGGCACAGGGCGCTGGCATCTTTGCTGCTGCTGGCCACTCTGGTTGCTAAGCAGACAGGAAGCAAGCTGGGCAGGAACGCTTCTCAGCCTTGGGCACAAGCAGGCAAGGCCTCTCTTGCCAGCTTCAGTCCTGAGTACCAGTCTAGGCCTGTTGGTGGCCTTAAGCAGTACCTTCTTTTATAGTTAGTGTTTGATTAAACCCAGAACAAGTCCTCAGTGAGATTTATACCAAAGACCAAGATGGTAGAAGGAAAGGCCCACAAGGGTTTGGCACCCTTGAGGTGCTAAACAAACCCAATTCTAACTTCAGCAGGAAACAGCAAACATGGGCTGGGGAGTGTGGTTGCCAAGGAAGTGTCAGAGTTAGGGTTAAGGCTGCTGTGGTCTGGGCATCTTGTGACCTGCTGTTGCTGGCTGAGTCTAGGCCTGAGGTGTCTGTCTCACCCCGCCAGGGCAAACCTTGCATGTTCTCAGCCAACTTTTCAAAAGCTGGCACAGGAGAGTTGCGACACCCCGCCTAGCCCACAGCCCTCCCATCCTCCCAACCACAGCGTCACCCTTCAAGCCCACAGAAGAGCAACCACAGACAGCTCCACTAAGCTCAGGCTTGAATCCTGAACAGAGGCCTCCTACTGGTTCCAGAGACCTTTGCTCTTAAGGAATGCCTGGTGGGGTCAGGAAGCAGGCTTCAGTCAACTTCAGTGTGTACATGGAGCTGTGACCTGCCCAATATACAATCCTAGATTTCCAGCACTTTCTGGAGCAGCTTGTCCCTGCTGTTCATGTATAAGGTTTACAAGTGACTTTTTTGTAAAGGCCACCATGATTCTGGGATCCAACCAAACCTGGAGTAATTAAGAAATGGGTTTTTGTTTGCCAGGGCCAAGGCAGGAGGGCCAAGTTGTAAGGGTGGTTTGTCCCAAGTTTAGACTCTGGACACAGTAGCTTTACTGCTGGGTGGGTTGTGGAGATCCAAGGAAGTTACTGCCGTGGCTCAATAGCTCAAAGAGCAAGAAGATGTCTGTGCTCTTCAGAGAAATTTTTATCAACTGATAATTGTGATTCTCGAACCGTTTTAACTTCTAATTTAGTACTTCAACTTCCTAAATGAGTTTAATTTACACCTTGGTTTGGCCCTCATGTGTTTAGGGCCACCTTAGGGCCAATGGCATTCAGGGCATCTTGCCTAACTTTTTCTCTTTATTAGTAAATCTACTATCCCCTAAAGCCAATACCCAAAGTCTTAACCAAGAATATTTCTGAGCCAGAGGTAGCAACTCATGCTTGTAATCCTAGCAGCCTTCAGGCTGAGGCAGACAGCTCTCCAGATAGGGGCCAGCCTGGGCTACATGGCAAGCAAGACCCTGCATCAGAATGGGGGAGGGGAAAAGACAAGAGTGAGAATGGGGGATCAAAGAAAGGAGAAAAAGACAGAGACAGACAGAAAAGGAGCCAGAGAGTCAGAAAGCGGAATGCTAGTTCCTGGTAAGAACTCTGGAACAGAACTCATGGTTAAGTTCCTGCAACAGGCACTGGTAGGGTGCTCAGCTCATCAAGGAATCACTCTAGCACAGGCTGGGTGCTTTCCAAAACCTTCCTGCTGTACACGAGGCTGGGCTGGATTACAGAAGAAAGCCAGTCTGCCTTCTCCCCATATGCAAGTGTGGCAGCACTCCAAACAGTTCTGCTCAATGCGTCCCTGCCATAAGTTCCCCTGCCCCTGCCCCAGAGTGAGGCCTCATCCCTCGATACCCAGGAGTAACACCTGACTTAGGGTGTTGACAGCTCTCCGGAACTGTGGGTACATGGTGTGTTTCACGGGGGTAGTGGGCTGTTTGTTGTTTGTTTGAGTTTCCTACAGTATGGAAACAGCACGCCCGTCAAGGACCAATAGTGACATCCAGTTAAGGAGAGATATGCCTGGCTATGTTGGAGCTTTGGTCCTGCTGGGGCAATACAGTGGACTGAATGTCATGGAGGCAGGTTAGGATCAACAAGGTGGGATGGGAGGACCCAATGCCCCCAGCTCCAGGTGCCCCTGCCCTTCCTAGTTCACCCCAAGCCAGGGAAGACTTGCAATAGGTTCAAAGATGTCCTTGGGCTAAACTGTAATGTTGACCTTAGCCTGGGATTCCCAAAGACTTGGGCACTCTGTGTCCAAAAGGCTGAGGGCTTGCATGCCTGTGGGGACTCTCTGTGGCCAGCAACCCGATGGCCCTCCGCTGGAAGGATGCCACCGCTAGTAATTTTAGAAAGTAGTGTTTTGACAGCAAAGTGTGACTTTTCAGACTGTAGACCCAGGAATCTCTTAGAAGATGTAAAGGTCCAAGGCCATGCAGATGCCATTTTGCCCTGTGTTTCCGTAACTGTTCCCTGGTGTAAGTCATTCTAAAATCTCTTCAGCCAGTGTGACATGTGGTGTGGCACAATTGTTTCTATCCTTGAGACCCTGAATGGGAATGTGTTGATATGTGGCAGTAGATTTGGGGTTTGTCATCCTGGCCAGCATGTGCGGGCTAGTAAGTGTCCCCAGAGATGTGCCATTCCCTCCTCTGCCCAGAGTTGGACAGATGCAGCTCAGCAACGAAATTCAGGGAGTCTGAGATAACAAATGACAGCTCAGCCAACAGCCTTCTATGTAAAAATGGTCAAGGCCCAAGCTAGCCTGGAACTCTCAATCCTCCTGCCTCAGCCTCCTCGGTGCTGGGACTACAGACCTTTCCGCATCAGCCACCTTTTACACAATCCATTGATGCTGTGATACAGCAGCAGCTTCTGTGGAACACAGGCCCGTGGGGGAGCAGGGTCACAATTACAGTTTAGCCCTGACTTCAGCTCCCAGATAGGCAGTATATCGCAACACCCCACACCACATATTACCATCCCACATACACCATGAACTGTCCACTATAACACATATCACACCACATACCACGTATACACATTGTACCATACACCACACATAATAAACTCACAATCGGCTTGTCCTACCATGTAGCACATACTCAGCACACTCAAGCATATATACATACCACACATGTATAACACACAATGCTACAAAAATATACACAGCACATATAACCATACAACAATTTTTAGCACACTTAAGTATATGTATATATCATGCATGTAAAACACACAATACCACAAAAATACACAAATCATACACATACAGCACACACACACCCCAGCATATATATATCAACACATCCTTAACACAGATCACATGTGTGTAACACATAACACATAGCACCACAAATATGCATATACAGACACACACACACGCGCGCGTGTGTGTGTGTGTGTGTGTGTGTGTGTGTGTGTGTGTGGCTTCCTTCCAACTCTGAAAAATGCCCCAGGGAGCCAGCTAGACTCCCATAGTCAATGGTCTAACATGGGCAAACCCAGCTACCCTCCAGCACTGGGGCAGATGGTGAAGGATAGATATTGGAGTTCAGAGTTCCAAACCCTTTACCCACATGTCTTCTGGAAGCTGGCGTGAAAAGACCTAGTTCTGTATCCTGAAGTCCCTTATGTGTACCTGCAGTTGTTCATGTTTGGACCCACTGTGAGAATATGATCACTACACTTGCTGCTGTCTGTGTGATCATGGGGCCTCATCTTTTCCTCCCCTAGCTGAGGCACAAGTGAACCATGCAGGGCCCAACAATGCAGGGGCACCCCACGCTGACCTCAAGGGGAGGCCTGGTTACATCCTTCCAGTGACTGACTCTTAGGTAAAAGACATCCTGGGCTTCTGTAGCTCATTGTTCTAACATCAAAGGTGTTTTCCCCCTGCTTTTTCCAGATGATCATTGCAGAGTGATTTTGAGCCAAGTGGATGGAATCCCCTGCTCTGACTACATTAATGCTTCCTACATAGATGTAAGTGTACTGGTTTCCTTTCCCCTGCCTTAGCATGAAGTCAACACTGGGCACTCGGGGGCTGAGTCTAACCACGATGTGTAGGTGCCCACCACTCTGATCCTGAGCACTTGTGGTCACACTGAAAGCATGAGGCCATTGTGCCTTCCCAGCTTGCATTTGCACCAGAAGTCACAAAGATAACAAATCCAGTGAGGCCAATGACCGCAGTGGACGGACACTGGAGGTGTTTGGTTTAGATCCTTACAGTGCTGACAAATTAAACCCACCGATGCATTTGACTAAATAAACCACAGTGGGCCATGGAATTTAGTTATCTTTGAGATATCATTTAAAGTTTTAAATTTATTAAAATACAAAGAAATAAAGGGGTTTGTACACATGAGCCCATTTAAAAACATCAATCAGTATGTTGTCTGCTTGTGTGTGGGAAAACAAAAACACGGTCGTGAAGGCTGCAGGAAAGGAACTCTGTTACCTTTGAGATTGCTGGGGTGGTTTTTTGCTGTTGTTGTTATTTTTGTTTTCGTGTCCTTTTTCTGTTTTCTACATTCTCTTGGGTGGATCTTTCCTGCTCTTCTATGAACAAAGTAGTCCCCTAGTCAGAGATAATTGGGTTTGACTGGATAATTACGGGTTTGACTTCACTTTTCTAGGGCTACAAAGAAAAGAACAAATTCATAGCAGCTCAAGGTAAGCGTTTGATTTCGCTCATGTCTGCATGGTATTTTTATAGTGATTTGAATATCTAATTGCCAACAATACACAGCTTCTCATGTATGTGCACCATTGTGTCACTGTGTTAGACACCCACCCTGTGTGCCCCTCTGTGGTCCACAGCACACACAAGAGACCTCTGCTTACCCTGAGACTCTCATTCAATAGATAACTGACTTCTCTCAGCAGCCTGAGCTCCGAAAGGCTCCTGCTTTGGGTGGAGGGCAGAAAGGAGGGGCTGTTAGATCAAGGTCATAGTCACTGTGGCTCAGCTACAAGATCCTTACACCCAGTCCCAACCCTTCTAGTCTGCCAGAGGCTGTCCTTTTGGGAAGGTGGCGCAATTCCCCAGGGATCAGTGAAGCTGAAATGTGACTTCCCTTTCCCCTTCTCCTAGGCCAGATTTCCTAGAACTAGAAACACTTGTTACACATAGGGGACTATGCCCCCAGTAAATGAGAGAAAAGCCTGTCAGACATTGGTGGAAACATCACTAAGGCCTGTATTTCTCTTGTCAAGGAAGGACTTCTTTGTCTCCTGTCCTCTTCTCTTCAGCCGAGAAGTTTTAGCCTTAGGATCGCAAAATAGCTGTTAGAACCCTAGGCACTTTGTCATATTCAGACAGGAAGTGAACAAAGGGCAAGGGAGGTTCTACGTCCTGATCCCTCCCCTCCCTCTTCCTCTGTGTCCTTCCCTCCCCTCCTCCTTTCTCCCTCTTCCTCTCTTTCCCCATAAGCACGCATGTGCTCACACTCACATTCCAGTTTAGCAGTTGTGGAGGGGCACGTGACTCGGAGAGAGTCAAGCATACGGTGGCCCCCAGTCACTATGAGTGCAGAGCGAACATGCCCCTCAACCGTCATCCTGTGGTCCCCTTTTCTTTTGCCCGTGAATCAGCACGGCCATCCAAACGCTGCCTGGCTGCACAGGAAGCTTCCAGGCTGCGGGGCCAGTCATGCGCCTGGGGAAGGTGTGATCCTTCCAAGGCTGAATTCCCGGACAAAGTTTAGCTGGCTCCTTCATCCTAACCCTCCCCTCTGCACACAGGCCCTAAGCAGGAGACCGTGAATGACTTCTGGAGGATGGTCTGGGAGCAAAGGTCAGCCACCATCGTCATGTTGACCAACCTGAAGGAGAGGAAGGAGGTAAGCGTCCTGCACTGATCCTGCAGTCTTTCCTTCTGGCCCCCACACTCACCAGAGACGCCTGACACTTCCTCTGCCTGGGCAGTTCTCATCTAACAGTGGAGGTGGCAAACAGCACTCAGGCCTTCCAGAACCCTGTGTTGAGTTTCTACACCTCACTGTCCTGATCCAACACTAAGGAATCAGAGGTCCCCTTCTTTGTCTGAGGATCATCATGGCCACCCGTGGCTCTAACCCCACTGGAGAGGGACAGATTTTAGAGTGAAAGGTGCCCAGTGTGGTTTGTGTGTGATAGGTCTGGCTGGCCTATCACACTGAACAGGTCTTTCCTAGACTAGAGAGATGGCCTCCAATAGGAGGCTCGTGGGAGACGTGAATGAATAGCTGAATCTGCAGCCTCAGCTGAGGATGAGAGGTACCCTTGCCTGGTCTCCTGACAAGGCAGACTCTGGTAGCCTCTGCAGAGCCTGTGTCCCCATTCCCATTGCCAGGAACTGGCCCAGATGCAGGCTGGAAGGGAGAGCAACAGCGCCCTGGGAGACTTGAAGCCTGGCAGGCTTGTTCACATGGAACTCTTTTTCCAAGGGAAAAGGGGAATTGGAAGCCTGGGGGAAGCTTTCTCAGGTGGAGAGACCCAACTGGTAGGCTGTGATTCTAGCATATTCCACTATGAAAGTCCAGCTTAGCTGAAGGTACCTGCCTACTGGGCTCCCAGGCAGGGCATCTCCCCATAGGTGGCACTAGCCTGGTCCTAACAGTACCCCATGTGCTGAGGACATGGCCAGGGCCTACAGGATTTGGGTGGAACAACCATTCTTGGGGCATGCAGGAGAACAAGGATGGGACTCACACAATAGGCAGCAGAGCACTCTTGTCCCTAGAGCACCTAACTGGTGGGCTCAACACCCAGCAGCCCAGGGAAAAGCCTCCAGTAGCCATTTCTAGTTTTCTGATCTATCAGAGAGAGGGTGGGCTTTGTTTTGTTGTTGAGACAACAACAGGGACAGATGGGGTCTGCTGCTTCTTACTTACTGCATGACGTCTACCCTTGTTGTCCTTTGTCACCTATGTTCAGAGTGACAGGAGCAAAACTTCGGTGGAGCTGTCACCAGAGCCATCCTGCCCTGTGAGGAGGGAACCCTGCTTCTGTCGATAGGGAGGCTGACCCTCACGAGAGCTCGTGGGTCTCTGTGATCAACTGCCCACAGAGTCCAGATCTCCCAGGGGTTGCTTAACCCTAAGCGGAGGCAGAGGAGACCTAAGAACTTCTGTCCCCCTGTGTCCTGGTGGTGTCATCCACGTCAATCTCTCCCTCCTAGAGCCTCCTGCTATATTTTTCTGACCCTGTGACTTGGGGCTGCCTGTTGGTTCTCTTCATTTCTCAAGAGAGTTCCTTTTCCTTGGTTGCTTGCTTTGTGGTCTCCATGATGTCCACATCCTGGGCAGAGCATTGCAAAACCCAGCTGGCATTTTTATGAACTAAGAGTGGGACAGCCAAGAGCTCACTGGAGCCTGAGACCCCTTTTCTATCTTTGCAAGAGTCGTTCAAGGAAGAATTGCTTGAGGGTCATCAGAGCCCCCAGAGGAACCATGACTCACCCAAACCAGACACTTTGAATGTCACTACAGGCCACACCCTGATGCCCTGTGACTGTAGGTCATCTTAGGCCAGGATACAGGGAGGGGTTGTGACAAGGATGCTGGTCTCCATGGTGGCAGGCACCTTTTACTTCAAGAGCACATCGATCCTGGAGAACTGGCCAGTTTGCTGTGCCTTTCACTGGCCATTTCTAGGACAAGCTCTGAGGGGCCTGGAAGGCTTGATAAATTTGAGAGATTTCTCCAAGGAAGATTGTGCGGCTCTTGTCCCTCTGTGGCGGGGGTGATCACCATTCCTTCATAGGCTGTGCTGATGAAACGCTTGCTGCCTGTTAAGCACTGGGGCTTCAGGAAACACAGGGTGCCTGGGGCTTGTCTTCTGTAAAGAGCTGCCTCGGTGGCCTGGCGCACCTCAGGGGTCCCCATGTTAGTGTGCCATACAGACTGGGTGGCTTGATCAAAAGGAGAACAGAGAACCGGACCCCAGGGGGATGCCTAGAGAAGGCATTCTCAAAGTGTGGAGGCAGGGTTCACTTGAGCCAGGTGGTTGTTAGGGTCAGGCTCCTTAACTCTAAAGTGGCTTCAGCATGCAAGGCCATGGCTGGCGTAATAGGATGTGAGAGATGAAGGGGTGAGCAAATGAGATATTACTATATGCTACCCTAAAGCCACTCTGGTTGGTCCATAGCCACATTTGCCACCTTGGAGGCTTCTCTTACCCCTTTATAAAATACACACTCATGCAGAGTCATGCTTCCAGCTCATGATACACGGACTGCTGACACAGGTTATGCGTGACCTTATGCAGACGGTGGGAGGCCATGTCCCGAACTGTGTCTTGACTATTCTCCTTCAATTGCTCTTCACAGGAGAAGTGCTACCAGTACTGGCCAGACCAGGGCTGTTGGACCTATGGCAACATCCGGGTGTGTGTAGAGGACTGCGTGGTCCTGGTGGATTACACCATCCGAAAGTTCTGCATCCATCCGGTACACATGAATGTCTCATTTGGCTTCTCGGGAGCGAGGTTGGGGGGAGGCTTTACAGTGAGGACAGCTGCCCCACCTCGACTCACTCATAGCATGGCAGGAACTCTCACAGAGGCTGTGGTCGCAGGGCTGGATCCTGGGACAGACTGTGACAGGGTTAGTGGATCAAGGACCTGAATCTGCAGAGTGCTGGATGCTTTGACGCCCAGTCACTGTCCTGGGCTCCCCAAAAGGTGGATGAGCCAGCTGGAGAGGTAGAGGATTCAATGGGGGTGGGGGACCTTCCCCACTGCACCAAGCAGGCACTGCACCACTGAGCTACACCTAGGTTCCAGCATGGTGTCTTTTACCCTTGCATTGTGAAACAAGATTGTTTGTGTGTTTGCATGCTCTTGTCTGCTTGTTTGAGACAAGGTCTCACTATGTGGTCCATGGAGGCCTGGAACTTCGTGTGTCGAGCATGCTGGCTTCAGACTTACAGAGATCCACCTGCCTCTGCCTCCCAAGCATTGGGATTAAAGATATGAGTCACCATGTCTGTTGACAGAATTGTTTTATGATGGTGTCAAAAATTAGGTTCGGACTCTCCCAGTATCTTCCATGCTCACTTCGAGGCAGCCTTCGATCAAAATGCTCGTGAACAAGGCAGAGGGAATGAAGACCGCAGAGACAGGCTGTTTTTATTAGGAATAAAAATGTAGAGCAATTGGTGTGATTACGTTGCAAAAATCTGAAAGAAGTGTCTAGAAGCCACTGCAGAAGGTTTTGAAAGGATGGACTGAGAGGTCTAGCCTAATGGTAGAGTATGTGCCTGAGGCATCCCAAAATTGTTGTCCCTTGCTGGGATACAGAGAATACACACACACACACACACACACACACACACACACACACACACACCTTACTTCTAAACACACTGGTATTGTCATCTTCCACCATCAGGAGCAGGAGAACCATGCATGTTGCAAAGGCTTGGAGAAATCTGTGAGGAGGGTCTGGAGGTCTCTAGTGTGTAGGCTGGGCCTTCATCCTTCCTTCCCACGCTGACTCTTTGAGACTTAAGCATGCTGGCAATGACACAGGTTGCCAGGAGTGAGGTGGGGCTGTGTAGATGGAGCAGGCAGGCCTGCCTTGCAGCCGGAGTGTGTGAGCATTAAGACTGGCTTTTGGGATACCTGGCGACTGGGGTCCTGGTCTGGTACAGCCAGCTGCAAAAGCCCTTTGCCAGCCAAGAGCCATGCATTGTCACATCTGGTATGGTACCCCTGCATTCCAGGGTTCTCTGTGTTTGCAGACGCCGACCTGGCATGAGCCCTACTGTCCTTCAGAAGGAGATGCTAAATGGTTCCACCTCCCACCTCTCACTTCCCCCTCATCCCTTACAGCAACTCCCGGACAGCTGCAAAGCCCCACGGCTGGTCTCACAGCTTCACTTCACCAGCTGGCCTGACTTCGGGGTGCCCTTTACCCCCATCGGCATGCTGAAGTTCCTGAAGAAAGTGAAGACTCTCAACCCCTCACATGCTGGGCCCATTGTGGTTCACTGTAGGTATGTCAGGGAGGGGCCAGCCACAGTGTAGGGAATAGCCAGTGGGGCAGTGGTGGGGTGGGCAGAGCTAGGGCTGGGTTTAATGAGGTTTTGCAGCAGCTATACTCAAAGTTGTGTGTGGAGACAGGAATTCTAGCCCCACTTGGTCTCTGGGATACCTGCCCCAGGGGTGTCTGGACATGTAAAACTCTTCAAGGCTGACAGGCCCAGGTTGATGGCTGACATGGGAACTCTGGGCAGGTCCACTTGACCTCTGCTTTACCTGGTACCTCAAGGATCACTCAGTTCCCATCCCAGGACGCGCGCGCACACACACACACACACACACACACACACACACACACACACACACACAACCTTCAGTGTCTCTAGTCCTAAGATAAATAACCAGAGCAGCAGTGCCCTCTAGTGGCTATGCATAGATTTGCTCTTTATTCTTCCAAGTTGCACCCTCCTTAATTTTGCCCTAGGCTGTGTCCTTTGTCCCCCAGGTTCAGGCATCTTCCCAGGCTTGCCATTTACTTCAGGGGAATGTGACTCACGAGGTGGCATCTTTCTCCTCCCTGAAGCGCGGGCGTGGGTCGGACTGGCACCTTCATTGTGATCGATGCCATGATGGACATGATTCACTCGGAACAGAAGGTTGACGTCTTTGAGTTTGTGTCTAGAATCCGCAATCAGCGCCCTCAGATGGTCCAGACGGATGTGAGTGGCACCTCTTCCTGCCCTGGCTTAAGCATCACAGAGCACTCAGATGCCTTCGCACCACTTCATGGGCCCATTTAAAAATATGTTTTGACTGTGTTTTGTTGTTGTTGTTGTTTTGCACCTGGTCGGTCATGTGGATTCACTCTACCACTGAGCTGTACTCTCAGCCATCCCTTTACTTCCTGAAACTCAGTCTTAGTGAGTAGCCCAGCCTGGTTTTGACCTGGCTCTGTAGCTTGGGCAACCCTTGAAAGTACCATCTTTATGTCTCAGCTTTCCAAATAACTGGAACTTTGAACCATTGCCACCAGGCCCCGCTTCTAGGTCTGGGTTTTGCTGTTATTGGTTTATTTATCTAAGTATATCTCAAATGCTTCATCCCATCCCTCCTCACAGAGTCCCTCCTCTCATTCCCCCTCCCCTTCACCTCTGGGGCCCTCCCAGGTCCGCCCTGCTACAATCCCCCCAACCCTGGTGCATCAAGTCTCTGCAGGATTAGGCACATCCTCTCCTGCTGGTCGGTTGGGTTTTAATAGGCAGGTGGCCACAGGCTATGAGCATGCCCATTGCCAGACCTGGTTTGCCTCCCACTCTGTCATTACCTCCCATGGAGTCTCAAAGACTGGTGACCCTGATTCTTAGCATGTTCATATGCCATGGTGGTGAGTCTAAGCAGCTGACATAGCCCCTGGAGCCCTCAGAGGTAGTGGCCATTACTGTCATCTTATTTTACCCTAGACGACCAGGCCACATGATCACTTATGGGCTCCTGCTCCTCGGCCTTGTCTTACCAGTGATGGGGCAGTCTTGAGTGGCACCCCCTGTCTCCCTACAGGTTCAGTATACATTCATCTACCAAGCCTTACTGGAATACTACCTCTATGGAGACACAGAGCTGGATGTGTCCTCCCTGGAGAGGCACCTGCAGACGCTCCATAGCACAGCCACCCATTTTGACAAGATTGGGTTGGAGGAAGAATTCAGGGTGAGTGCTGCAAAGTGATTTCCATGCCCTGAGGGGGGGTGGTGGTGGCTGAGGAGCCAAGGAAAATAGTGTCAGCTTAAACAAAGCCTCCTAAGCTCAGAAAGTTTGGTGGGTATCAGGTTGTGAGCTCCCGGGGAAGCTACACGTAGCATCACTTCATCTTCCAATGTCAAGGCAACGTCTGGAGGCAAACTTTCGAGCAGGTCTGCTGCAGGTCTGTCATGCTTGGCTCTAACGACATCCCTTGGCTGCAGAAACTGACCAACGTGCGGATCATGAAGGAGAACATGAGGACGGGCAACCTGCCTGCCAACATGAAGAAGGCCCGTGTCATCCAGATCATCCCATGTAAGGCAGTGGGCATGTGACCACCCACCTTCGTTCATCATGCTAGGGGCAAGCGACTCAGGGAGATCGGGAGCTGTGTCCGAAGCTAGGAAGAAAGGACTCCCTGAGGGCACTCTGAGAGATAGCCATGGACCCATAAGGGTCTCAAGTGGTACCTAGAATATAGCTCAAACAAAAGACACCAGAGCTTCTGTATAGGGAGGGTTCCCTGGGACCTAAAAAGCTTGCCTAAAAAGCTCACTAGTGCTCTCTGGAGGCCCCTTCTCCCTTACACAGTGAGGAGTGAGTTGCATGGCCAAGAATATATACATGAAAAGAACTAAATCAGACCAAAGGTGAATTCGACTGAGCCCTTGGGGCGGGGTTGGGGTGGGGGAGAACTTGCCTTGGGAATCTCATAACACTTGGCCTGAGGTAGAGTCAACTCTAGTCTGCCATTGAGGACCAGGATAACTGAGTCGAAGACCCACAGCCAGCAGGAACCGGTATCTGCTCCTGCCAGCAAGGCATGAAGAGCTATCTAGGCAAACCCAGCTGGAGAAGCCTGTGGGATGCTCAGGCTTGAAGAGAGGGCAGCTCATGTCTCACACTGCTTTTTCACGCCCCCCCATGGAGGCTTAGCAACTGCCCACCAAGTAAACGGGGCACCTCTTCTCCGGAAGCAGAGAGTTCTAGGCGGCTAGGCAATTCACCCCCAGCCTCCATTACTTGGTTCTCTGTGACCTCAGTGTCTCTCTTGGCAGCTGCAAGTCTTATGTGGTTACCCTATCCTTGTTTTTAACTGCATTGTTTTTAGTTCTTATATTTGGGGATACATTATACTGATGATTGGATAACAAAAGCGATAATTAGATTGTTTTCAGAGCTTCCCTGAACCACTTTATGAAGCTATTTGATAACTGAGGCTTCCCTAAGAGATGGCTTTATTAACATTCTTGGTCTGTGACTTAATTCCTTTTCCTGTTGCTATGATAAAATACGTTGCTCCCCCCCCCCCAAAAAAAAAAAAAAAACCAAACTAAGTCAGAGTTGAGTCTGGCTTGGAGTTCAAGGGCACAGTCCACTGTGGTGGGGAAGTCAAGGCAGGAGAGCTTGAAGCCCCTGGATCACATCACGTCCACAGTCAGGAAGCTGAGAGCAGTGAATGCAATGTGTGGGGCTGCTCAGCTCGCTTTTTCTGTTCTACACAGTCCAGGATTCCCTGGCCAGAGAATTGTCCGGCCCTCAATTAAGATGGGTCTTCACATCCATTAACGTAACCAGGCTAGTACCCCTCCCGTTTACCCAGAGGCCCATCTTCCTGTGAGTCTAGATCTTGTCAAGTTCACAATTACCCTGGACCACCCCAGTCTATAAGGCATGCTCATGTCTACACTAACAGAAAATCCTGCTTTGCAGATGACTTCAATCGGGTCATCCTGTCCATGAAAAGAGGGCAAGAGTTCACAGACTATATCAACGCATCCTTCATAGATGTATGTATCGCGGTCCTGTGTGTGTATGTTCATCGCAACATGGCTCCTTCCTGTGTAAATGTGTGCCCTTGAGTGTGAGCACTGCTTTCCACACAATCAGAAGCACTGCCCCGACACTTTTCTTGGCAGAATTGCTTTGCTTTTAAAGTAATTGATAGTGAGTCAAGTGTGGTGGTACACACCTGTAATCCCAGCTGTTGGGAATTAGGAGTCCAGAGCTAGCCTCAGCTACATAGGGACTTTGGGACCAGCCTTGTGCTACATGAGACCTTGCTTCGAAAAAGTCGCAATAAGGGAAAGATGACTTAGCAACTAAGAGCACTTGCTGCTCTTGCAGAGCACCTAGGTTTAATTCTCAGCACCCACATAGCGGCTCATAACTACTGGAATTCCAGTTTCAAAGGAACCAAAGCTCTCTTTTCGTCTCCACAGACACAAGGCACATAAATGGTGTACATACATACATACATACATACATGCAGGCAAGCACTCATACACACAAAATTAAAAAGCAAAAAAAAAAAAAAACTTTAAAAGGACAAAAAATAAATCAACAAATACTGAGCTTTGGAAGTGGGGCCTAGCCTGCTGAATAATTGTTTGCTTTCACATGACAATGGAAAGCTCCTCTACATTTGCATATTGTGACACCACAGTTTTATGTGAAGAGCACATGTTGGCTCTTGAGTGATGTCTGTGACTTGAACCCATATCGACTGGGCAATTATCTGTCTGGCACATGGCTAGATCCAGTCTCCATGTACAGTGGAGTTGGCAAAGGAAGAGACGGGAGAGAACTTGTGAGCATCTGGCTATTAGCACTTCTGTCTGCACTGGAGTGAACCAGTGGATGGGTTGAGACCAGAGGCTCCTGCTCTAGCTTCACCCTCAGGCCCTCTGCACCACTGAGATAGGAGTCTAGCTGGGATACAGAGCCCATGAGAACCAAGGCCACTGAGTGCTGTCCTGGTAACCTTGGGCCTCTAATAGCTCTTAGAGATGACTTCAGCTACTGAGGCGGGATCTATAGAGGAGCACCCTGATAAAAAGGCAGTTCCTGCTTTGTGAGTATATCCTTGGGCTGTGGCATGCACCTGTGACAGCAGACCTCTGTCCAGGCCACCTAGGGCATGCACCCGTGACAGCAGGCCTCCGTTCAGGCTATGGAACATTGGAATTGCCTAGGACTGTCCTGAGTGCCTGTGGAGATGGAGGCTCTGGTGACGAGTAGCCCTCCCCTAACCTCTGCTTCCCTCAAGGGCTACAGGCAGAAGGACTACTTCATGGCCACACAAGGGCCTCTGGCTCACACAGTTGAGGACTTCTGGAGGATGGTATGGGAGTGGAAGTCACACACAATCGTCATGCTGACAGAGGTGCAGGAGCGGGAGCAGGTGAGCAGGCTGGGGCAGGGGCCCCTTGTGTGCTGGGTGTATAAGAGGCAGGTAGCTAACGGTGTGGTGCCTCAGCAGTGTGGGACCTGAGAACAGATGGGCAAGGCCAAGCTGGGAGGCCTGAGGAAGAAGAGAAGGAGGAGGGAGGTTGGAATGATTCAGATCTTACTCCATCTTTGCTTCAGATGGGTGGAAGGGTGGTTGGCCCAAAATCGTCTTCGACTTGGCTATCTTCACTCTGCCTCTATGTTCCACCACTTTTTAAATGTCAAGGTCACAGCCTGTGAATGCAACGGGCTGTTGCTTACTTTTAGCAAGATGTAAAGGCAGACATTGATCTATGCCCCTGGTTGCTGTCCTAATGAATGAATTAGAAGACTTCCACATTTCCGTTTATCCCAGAGATCCACCCATGCCCTAGTAACGTCACACACCCAGAAAAGTGTGCGTTACCAGTACAGAGCTTCTCTCTCAGTGCTGCCCCAAGACATGGCCACAGCCCTGAATCTTTGTTTTGGTTTCTTTGCTTTAAAAAACAAAACTTTATGGAGCTGTGCTTCACCCAAAAAGCATCCCTAAATTCTTAGGATTTAGTGTGTTCATAGCATTGGGCAAATATGTCTTCTGTCTAACTCCAAATCGTGGTCACCACCTCAAAACGAAATTCTGTTCCATTAGCAGTCCCCACATCCCCTCCCCTCCTGGCCCCAGACAGTCGATCATCAGCTTCCTGACTCTGACTTGATTTTCTGGACACTGGAGTAAATGTAGTTGCACAGCGTGTGCTGTTTTGGGAGGGAATCCCTATTTATCATCATGTGCTCCCGTTTGTAGCATAAACCTGGAGTTTCTTCTTTTCCTTAACAACTTAGCATATGTAAACAATGTATCTTGGCCACACCCCCTCCCACCATCCCCCCCCCTTCCCTCAGGTACCTTGGAGCGCATCCCCTTCTCCTCTCCTTTCCTTTTTCCTTGTAACCCACTCAGTCTGGATTAGTGCTGCCTGTGAGAATGTTGACTGGTTTTCTTAGCTTGCTCTTGAGTGGGTCTAGAGCCAGTTCTGTGGCTTCAGTGAGTTCACTGACCACAGTGGCCACATGTCGGGAAGGCCCTCCTCCCCATCTTCTGCCTCTTCTATTTCTGCCCCAACTTTCCTGAGCCTTCGTGAGGCTGGGACGGGGCCAGAGGTTGATAGAGATGTCCCATTTAGGGCTGAGCACTGGTTGCAGACTTCGTCCTTGTTGTTGTTGTTCACATTATTCCACTGTGTGATTGGTTGTGCAATTTGCACTTCCCAGTTCATCAGCTGATGGACACTTGTGCTGTTTCCACTCTGCTGCTGTGGACATCTGGTTTTGTGCAGGAATAACTTCTGTGTTCCTCGACTACATACCTACGCGTGAAATCGCTTTCTTATGATCACTACTCTATAATATAAACTCCAAATCACAAACTTTGATCATTCAATACTTTAAAGATTTTTAAAAAATTATGCACTTGTATAGCCAGGCGTGGTGGCACACACCTTTAATCCCAGCTCTTGGGAGGCAGAGGCAGGCAAATTTCTAAGTTCAAGGCCAGCCTGGTCTACAAAGAGAGTTCCAGGACAGCCAGGGCTACACAAAGAAACCCTGTCTCAAAAAAACAAAACAAAACAAAACAAAAAAATTATGCACTTGCAGGGGGTGCACAGGGGTGCAGCTGCACATGAAGACCAGAAGAAGGAGCCAGAGCCCCTAGAGCTGGAGCTGTAGGCAACTGACAATTGTGTGATATGGGTGCTGAGAACCAAATTCTGGTCCTCAGAAGAAAAGCAGTGCCTGCTCTTAGCCTCTTAGCCTCTGCTGTTCCACCCCCATTACAGCCCCAGTTTCAGCACTCAGGGGCTCTGGTTTCTCCACATTCTTGACAACACTACTGTTCTGCCCTCTTGACTAAAGCTCTCCTAGTGGATAACATTATTTGTTTTGTTGAGGGGGGAGCATTAAATCAGCTGAACATGGTACATGAACCTATAGCACTTGGGAAGAGGCAGCAGGAGGGTTGGGGAGTTTCTCTTATCCTCCTCTAAGAGGTAAGCTCAAGGCCAGGTTATAAAACCCCAGAGGGGGCACCTTTAAGTCATATGTATTTGTGGCCGGAGAAATGGCTCAGAGGTTAGGAGTGCAGGTGCTCCTGTAGAGGACCTGAGTTCAATTCCCAGCACCCACATGACAGCTCACAACTGTCTGTATCTCCAATTCCAGGGGATCCCTGGCACCAGGCATGCAGATGGTACACACACACACACTCACACACACACACACACACACATACACACGCAGGCAAAATACCCATACACATAAAATAAATAAATCTGAAAAAAAAAATCATATATTCACACCTAAAGAAACAGATACCTTATTTTACTTGTGTTGCAACTTTATATAAAGATTTCCATTGTATGCAGTCTTCTAGGACGTGGTGTTTCTAGACAGAATAGTGGATTCGTTGTTTCTCTGTGCTTATGTCTGTGACTCAGCCCCCTTACCACTGTACTCCTCTCCACAGAACCACACATCCTGCATTCACTTCTTCAGCCCTTTTTCCACCCTTGACCGTGGTGCCCATTCCATCCCGTTGTGTGATAAGCACTGATGACAGGCTCTGGCTGCCAGAGGTTAGCAGGTGCCAAGTAGACAAAGTGTCAGATTGCAGAGTTTGTCCAAGAGTGAGGATTCCTGGTGGCTGTCCAACGTGGCCTTTAAAATGAATATCAGCAACGAATAAGACATACTCATCGGTCTGCCTAGAGTTCCCCAGGCACCCTGATCCTTATTAAGGGGGTGTTAATTTAGCTTTCTGTGGCCTTGATTGGCATTTCTCTCATTCCTACAAGGTGAAACATCACACTACATACCCATGGATGTCTTCTTTCTTGTATAAAATACTTTCCCTTGCTCTTTCCCCATGGCCTTTCTCACTGCTGTGATAAAATACCAAACAAGAACAGCTTAAGAAAGGAAGAGTTTATTTTGGCTTGTGATTTGAGAGTAAGTCTGTTGTGGCAGCCAGAGCCCAGGGCGTCTGGTCACATGGCATCAGCAGTCGAGAGGCATACAGCTGGTTACATGTGATCTACTCACTTCCTCCTATTTGTCCACTCCAGGACTTCAGCCCAAGGAATGGTGTCACCGGCAGTCAATGTATGTCTCCCTGTCCCTTGAATCTCTCTGGAAACCCTGAGAACAGGCTAGGTATATCTCTGAAGCGATTCTAAATCCCATTAATGTGTCAATCAAGATTAACCAACAAGCATCAAGCGCCTGTTTCTCTACTGAGCTCTTTGTTTCTTCTTGTTGCTTTAAGAGTTCTTTACATATGGTGGATACTCATCCTGGGATGGGTGGCTAACATCTTACTGTAGTTAGCAGGCTCCATTTTCCTCTTTGGCTGATGGCTACTGATGAAGCAAAGAAATATCATTGCAGTCTGATATTTCTATCCTTTGCCTCAGGGATGCCCCAGGTGTTTGTTGTTTGTTTGTTTTTGTTTGGTTTGGTTTTTCAAGACAGGGTTTCTCTGTATAGCCCTGGCTGTCCTGGAACCCACTCTGTAGACCAGGTGGGCCTTGAACTCAGAAATCTGCCTGCCCCTGCCTCCCAAGTGCTGGGATTAAAGGCGTGAGCCACCACGCCTGTCCTGATGCTCTAGTCTTTTATTCCTTCTTTTATTAGTAAGACTCAAAAAGTGTTCTTCAAAGTAAAAGAATATTCAAAGACGAGATTGCAATATAGGGTAGTGAGGTTTGTTTACTGGCCCGATTCTAGGAGAAGCTGAGGCGTTTATGTCAACCTTGCATAGTGACTCTGAGATTCGACTTCATCCTCCAGTTCCATCCATTGAATAACTTCCTTTCTCTCACGGATCAACAAAATTCAGGGTCTTCCCAGGTCTGTTCTCTGCTCATGGTCAACAGATACAGGATTTATATCCACGTTCACATAAGATTTTCTGGTCATGTGAAATCGCCCTACATCAACTCTGCAGCAACCAAACATTTTCTTTTTTTCCTCCTAGGATAAATGCTACCAGTATTGGCCAACAGAGGGCTCAGTGACTCATGGAGATATAACTATAGAGATAAAGAGTGACACCCTGTCTGAAGCAATCAGCATACGAGACTTTCTGGTTACTTTCAAACAGGTATTATCTCTGTGATCCCCCAAACTCTAGTGAACCTGAAGCATTGTCCCTTGGAATGTATTTACTTATATATCAAGGTGGGCCCTGAACTTGTCACCACCCATCCAAGTCCCAGGGAACTGTGAGAGAGAGGCCAGTGGAGCATCTGGTGGTAGGCGTCCTATGAATTCTGGCTTCTGTGGCCACGTGCCTCCTGCTGGATTATAAGTTTGATAGCAAAGAGGTCATTTCCTAGGTCTTGCAATCACTGGGGAGAGTGACCTTAGCTGAGGGTGGAGAAATAACGGATCTGAAGGGAGGTAGAGAGGCCTCCTGGACCCCTTCCAGAACCTCTCACTGTCCCTGTCCACACTGGGCCTTGACCTCTGACCACCACACAAAGTCTGGGCTGTCTGGCTCAGTAAGAGATAGAAGAGCTCACAAGCTGGATCAATTCTGAGCTGAAGATAGTCATTTCACGAAGCTATTACTTGTTTCCTCCTGGCCAGCAGTGGACTGCCTGAGCCACTGGGCTTACTTATAGCCCCTGATGGGAACTAAGAGCCTAACTTCCCAAGAAATGTGAGTCTTATTTTTGAATAAAGCCACCAAGACTCCTAAAAGGGTTGGGCAGAGCCTAATGGAGGTCCAGAAGGAAGCAGAGTCACTAGCCAGGCCCCTGCACTGTCTAGGAGGGACTTCGAGACCCAGAAGGACCCATGGGCAAGGCAAGCAGATTCCTGGCAGGATGTGGGCAGTCTTCTGAGTCTCCTTTTCCATCTGCAGCCCCTGGCCCGCCAGGAAGAGCAGGTCCGCATGGTGAGACAATTCCATTTCCATGGCTGGCCTGAGGTTGGAATCCCCGCTGAGGGCAAAGGCATGATTGACCTGATTGCAGCAGTGCAGAAGCAGCAGCAGCAGACAGGCAACCACCCCATCACCGTGCACTGCAGGTGAGCTGCCCCTCCCTCACGGGGCCCTGACCTGGTGGGACAGCAAAAGCAGGCCAGATGTTTCTGGAGACCTACTCTGCAGCTAGGGAGAGCTGGATAGCACCTCTGGGGCGGATCGCTTACCTAGACTGAGTGTCATCTTCCCTTTCACACACACACACACACACACACACACACACACACACACACAAAACTTCACAGATGGACACAAGAGTCATTTCATTACTCATGATGCAGAATGCACATACATTCAAGCAGGAGCCAGAGTAGACACAGGGGACAATATCCTGTTGAAGTCACACAAACCTCCCAGGCAAAGCTCTGAACCTCGGTTTAGCTGTGTTCACTCTGAAAGGCAGCTCTGACACTGGCTGCCCCTCCCCATATTGCCCACCCTCTCTCCTAGCTTTGGAAGCATTCAATGCAGCGCAACAAAAGCACAGAATGGAATACGAGGACCTCACAAAAACAGGTCTAGCCTGGAATCTCTCTCTCTCTCTCTGTGTGTGTGTGTGTGTGTGTGTGTGTGTGTGTGTGTGTGTGATTATGAGATTACATAAATGTAACCCACAAAGATCAGTGGTCAGGCTCAGGTGTCGCTCTTCAGGTGTAAGCCATTCACTGAGTTCCATCTTTGTTGATGAAGCTATGCTGGGTAGCCAGGGAGCTCCAGGGATACTCCACTGCTCTGTCCCTGGGATTACAAGCACTCACTACCGTGCCCGGCTTTTAAAAGAAGTATCTGGGACTTGAAACTCAAGTCCTCATGTGTGCACAGCAAGTACTGTACCGACTGAGCCTTCTCCCAGACCCCAGTCTGAAATCTCTAAAGGAAACCTGTTCCAACACTCATGCACCCAGTCAGCCTCAAGGGTAGAGACATGTTCAAGGTGTCCCTGGAGACACCAACAACCAGGCTCAAGGCAAGAAGCATGTGGAGAAAGAGTGAATGTATGACAGATGTACAGTTCCCCTCCATCCCTGGCTCTGCAGGTCTACATGATGGTGCTTCATCCCTACATGATTCTAACTGCCTCAGCAATCCTGTTCATGCTTGCCAAACCCTGGTGAGCAGCAGTTTAGAATGCTTTTATTCTTGGGTGATTCTCAGTAGCTGCCGGCCGAGCTGTGGCTGTTTCATTTCCTGAACATTTGACTCCCGCCTTGGAACACACTTTATTTTTACCCACTATCCCATCCCTTGTGTCTATGGAGCCCCTGTTTAATAAGAGAGATGGACACTCTCCCTGTGTGGATAACCCACCTAGTGTAGTCCATGCCAGGCCAGTAGGTGGCGCTCACATCTTTGTTTTCAGTCTCGGAAGCCTTTCCAGAGTTCCCTGAGAATGAACTAGAAAAGAGTTGAGCAGCTCGTTGTTCTGCAAAGCAGGAGATGAGTTCTGCAAGCCTGGGGCACCAGGTGGTAGTCATGGGAATGAACCACAATAATAGGTCCTGAACTTCAGAGTAGACCCATTCGTAGAGATTTCAATAGATCCAAGGACAGCTGTGCCCTCCAGAGGATACTAGAAAAGGCTGACCTCATGTCTCCTTTAGCCTCTCCCAGCCCTCTCTGTGAGGCTGAGATCAGGCCAAATGCCATCTTCAGGAGAACCCACTATTCCTAGCAGAGAGCACCTTACGATGCTATCCCCAAACTGTAGCCTTGATGTGTCAATACCCCAAAATCCAGGCTTTGGCACTTGCCAGGGTCTCTTCTCCCTATACCTAAAAGAAAAGCTTGCATCTCTAATGCATTGTAGGAAATGCTGAACTGATGGTCAGTCAGGGATTCATACTATCCGTAGCCACTCCCTCAAAGCACCTAAGCAGTCCCCATCCATTTTTAATGGCCACAGAGAAGGAAGCAGCGTTCTGCTTGCTGGATCTTGCTGTATTATGTATGTAAGTGATCTTTTAAGTTACAGTCGAGGGGGTTGGGAGATGGCTCAGTCAACATAGTGTTTTGCTCTATGATCATCTTTATCCACATAAAAAGCCGGATGCAGTAATGCACGTCTGTAATCTTTGGTGCAAGTTAGGCACAGACAAACCCGTCCCTGGGGGCCTGGTAACCAGCCAGCCGAGCCAAGACAGTGAGCTCTAGATGCAGCGAAAGAGCCTATCAAAAAAAGAAAATGCAAAGCGATAAGGAAAGGCAACACACATAGACCTCTGGCCTCTACATGCACACAGACGCACGTACATGTACAGGCATACGAAGATACACAGCACCACGCACAAAGATGCAGGCAGACATGGGTGCCTTTCAGTGACTGAGACTTCAGTTCTCCCCTGGGGTCGGGGACTAAGTGTCCAGGTCTCCTCCCCATGTGTGTCTTGCTTGCTTTGCCTTCACTAAGCGTCTTCCCTCCACAGCGCGGGAGCAGGGCGGACAGGTACATTCATAGCACTCAGTAACATTTTGGAACGAGTGAAAGCCGAGGGACTCCTAGACGTGTTTCAAGCTGTGAAGAGCTTAAGACTTCAGAGACCACACATGGTGCAAACCCTGGTAAGAATCTGATCGGTCTGATGTTCCAGAAGAGTCGAGAATTGTTTCATGTGTTTGATGTCTGTTTCATTAAAAGGAGCACCCGGTGTAACGGAGGGCTGGGAGGGTTCTTGTCCCAGAGTGCCTGACCCAGCTGCAGGCTTTCACAGTTTAAGCCCTCCCCTGGTCTTAAGGGGAGTCTTGCCAGCAAGACTCAAGAGGAGGAGCTGGTGCACAAATTGTATTTCCATTTAAAAACACGGTTACAGAGTTCAAAAGCAGCCCTGAAGTTCAAAGCCCGGATGCTTGTTACTTTCTGTGTTCCACCCTAGTGCTTGGTCTGTTTGCCTTTGGAAGGCCTCCCTCAACCTCAAGGCTCCTCCAAGGGTCTCGTCTGGGGGAGGGGGGTGTCTCCTTACATCCAATTGCTCTACATTTTCTTTCATTAGCCAGCTCACACTTCCTGGTTAGAGAGAGAGAGAGTCTGCACTGAATTTCAAAATGTTTTATGTTGAAGGGGCAAGTGCAGTCTTAAAGGCTGAATCCATCATTTCCCAGGCCTCCTAATGAGGACCTCTCTCCCACCTGCTCGGTCTTTACACACTCTTGACAGGAGGCCTGACCCATGTGCAAGACAGGTGGGCTGTGGCAGTGACAGTGGAAAGGCTCCACGTGAACCTAAGACCTTGCAAATCCTAATGACATCTATATTAATATGAAAGCATGTGATTTTCATCTGAATAACAGTTATAAATTAGGCAGTGTGAGCTTTACCCTTCAGTGTTAGAACCCTGAAAGTTTCTTTTTCTCCACTTCAGAAAGTTTCCATCCAGGTGTGGTGGTACACGCCTTTAATCCCAATACTTGGGAGGTAGAGGTGGGAAGGTCTAGAGTTTGAGGTCATCCTAGGCTACAGTAGGAATTCAGGCTAGGATGAGCAACATGAGACCCTCTTAAAGCAGAAAACATCTCTCTCTCTCTCTCTCTCTCTCTCTCTCTCTCTCTCTCTCTCTCACACACACACACACACACACACACACACACACGTTTCCTGACCTTGGGAGATAGCTCTGTTGATTAAAAAACAACAACAACAACAACAAAAAAACAAAACACTTGAGTTTCATTCCTGCCGAGAGCACACACACACACACTCACACACACATACTAACGGACCCGATGGCATGTATTTGTGATCCTTCACCTGGGGAGTAGAGACGGGCTTCCTGATGCTCAGAAGCAGCCAGCCTAACCTACTTGGCAATTTCTGGGCCAATGAGAAATGCCATCTCCAAAAATCAAGCAGACAGTGCCTGAGGAAGGACGCCCGAGGTTACCCTCTGTCCTCCACATGCAAGCTAACACATGTGTACCTGCACACATGCAAATGTGCACACTGGTATGCACACATACACAAAAATATTTTCCAATGTCAAAATGAAAAGCAGAGTTGTTTTCCTAAGACCATTCTGAAAATACACTAGTGTGAACCTGACATTTGATGTTTTCTGCATGGACAAACAGCTTGGTTTAGAACATGTCTCGTGCCTAAAAGTCCTGTTATATAACAGAAACTGATGTGTGGAAGGGAGCCACAGGCTTTGATGCATCAACAGACTGACTGACAACTGGGATTCTAGCACATCTTCTGATTACATGCATCAAGTATGTGTGAAGCAGCTTAGCATTAATATATTATTAATACACTCTTGTTCTCTTTTCAGGAGCAATATGAATTCTGCTACAAAGTGGTACAAGATTTTATCGATATATTTTCAGATTATGCTAATTTCAAATGAAGATTCCTGCCTTAAAATATTTTTTAATTTAATGGTCAGTATATTTTGTAAAAAAAAAAAAAAAGAGATCATGTTAATTTATTTCCTAGTGGATATTAATATCCTTCCTAATTCCTTTGTATATATTTTGTTATGTTCTAAAGGCTACCTGCTGTAAGGTTATTAAATTGTAAATGTCCTTTTTAAAAATTGGAATAACATGTTAAGGTCAAATACTATCTGGAAAGATATATATTTCTGCTAACATCAGTCAGTATCTTAGTTCTATTAGATTCATGTTATGTGGTGTCCCACATCAGGTGTCACATGGTGTCACACATCATGCATCTGTAAATGTAGTTCTTAACATGTCAAATGTGTTTGTGAAAAGACACTAACCCCTGAAACCCCTTGTGGAGAAACCAGCAGAGGACTCCGAGTCAGATCAAATTTACTCTCCCCGCCAACTGTGGCACCCAGGGCATCGGAATGTGGCAAACAGTGTACATGGGGGCTTTGGTAAAATCCTGGGTCTCAGCCATGTGGTCCATCCTTACATTTGAAAGATCAGAGTGGGGCCAAACATGGCAGTGCATCACTGTACTGCTAGCAATTGAGGGGCTGAGGCAAAAGGATTTGGTTCAGGCCAGGCCAGGCCAGCTTGGGCTATAGTGAGATTCTGTAAAACAACAAACAAACAAACAAACAAAAGCCCAGAGGGTTTTGTAACCTAAATCCAGGTCTCAGATGTACAAGGGTAGACGGTGGTGACTCTCCTATGAGTTTTAAAAGGCATTTATTTATGAGAGGCTGTGTAGTGCCACTGCAGACTTGACAAGGACTTGTGTTGTACCAGGCCATCTATTCTCACAGTATCTTCCAAACTAGCCATCCGAGCTGTGTTCCTGGAACCACTTGCTGTCTGTCTGCCTGTGCGCCTGGCTCAGAATCCACCCAAGCTCATTCCCAATGGCCTGCCCACTGGCACAGCTGCCTGTACTGACCCTAATTGGGTCTACAGGCTCAATCCTCCCTCCCACATTGAAATGAATTGTCTTACACTTACACACACACGCACACGCACACGCACACACACACACATATACACACACACGGGCACAAACGGTAAAATGGCCACAAACTGTTGCACTGTCAATTTGCTGACCACCATTTTGGTGTCATATTTTCTTTGTAAAAAGTTAAGATGGTTTGTAAGAAAAGAATTCTTAAAAATCTAGATTTGTACAGTTTTTTTTTTAATGTCCCACCTCTTGGTGTTTAATTTAAAAAAATGAGAGGGGTGGGGAGATCCTAATCTGAAGTCTTACTTACCTTTGGTGGAAAGGCTGCTGAGACCTCTGAGTTCAGGTGGCAGTGACAGGCGCACTGTCTGAGGGGGTAGGTTAGAAGGAGGGAGGGGGGGAGGATGAATGTAGAAACATTGACTTCAATAAAAATGGTCTTCCTATGGCATTTAGAGACCTAGCAAATGAGCACAATGTAAAAAAAGAAAAAAAAAGACATCTGGTCTAACTCATTGAAGGCTTTGAACACAGTTTGGGTACTTTTTTTTTAACTTTTTAAAAGAGAAATGAAAATACAAAAAGACCTTATCTGTAATCTCCATGGAGGACTGATCATGCTTGCCTATTGCACAGTTTGTCCTTGTTCGTGTACAGGAGACAACCCCAGGGTCCGTCACTGTTTCATCCAGGTGAACGGGTCACCATGCTTCTCTCAGGCCCTGCAGCTCTGAGTTCCATCCAGAGGCACAAGCTGGCACCCAGCATGCAGGGTGAAAGCAGGCAGTGGCCACTGTCACCACCACCAGCTGCAGCTAAGGCTGGCTGCCTGTGCTTTGTGCGACCTCCCCTGCTCTGAGGAGCACAGGCAGAAGATGGAAGAGTGAGGAGCTTTCCCTGGCCAGTGGGACAGAGGGCAGTAAGCCCACTAGTACAAAGGTGACCTCACACTGGTCCCAGCCAAAGTCTAGCCATGCACCTTGGCACCCCCAACTTAGTTACTGGTCCTTGGAATCCCAGGCATCTCTTGTATCAAGAAATGCCTTAGGGTAGGTAGATCTTTTCAGATGTCTAGAAAAGTATTCTAAGGTGTGTTTTTCCTCACCTCTGGGCTGCCCTGGGTTCTCCTGCAGGCAGAGACACTGTTTCTAAACAGCTTGTCTCATTCCAGAGAAAAACAGAAGCCACGCTCCTGTGGGCACAGTTGGGGCAGCACTTGTACTTTGGATGGGCCAGTCCCTCTAGTCTCTTGTCTAAGGCCATAGCCAAATTCAGCCTCCCTAAGACACAGAGCCTCTGTGTGCAAGGGGCCTCCTAAGGGAGAAGGGGGTCTCAGCATCTTCTCTGTGTACCTGGCATGTCCTTTTCTTCTTCCTTCAGTCAAAGAAGCTGCGGTGTTTATGACACAACAACCTTCTAGTTCTGTTGCATGTGGTTGTGCTCAATGCCAAACAGTAATCAGAGCTGAGCGTTCTGATCAGGTGCGTCCCTCGGTCACTGTGTGACTTGCTTTACTTCTCTCCATGGGCTAGATGAACGAGGAATGCACACCTGTGTTTTCCAAGGTATTTTTATGTGTTTTTAAAACCTTTTTAAATGAGCCTGATACCTGTGTTTCAGCATTTGGCCACATTGTTGGTTTTTGTTTTCATGTATATTTACTGATATATTTTCATTTGTAACCAAGTCATGTTTAATTTATGTGCAATCTTTATAATATGTGTGTCATGGTTCCAACTCTCATATATTATTCCTTGATCACATTTATCGTTTGATCTTGCTCTGATTATGCCAGTGAATGTTGCTGAATTCTTGAGACATGTGAACTGCAAGATCAAAAACATCCGGATTTGAGAATAAACCTCTGACTACCAGCCTGTGCTTCTGTCTTCACATATAAGTGTGTGTGTGTGTGTGTGCATGCATGCGCATGCACTCGTGCGCTGCACAAGTGTGTGCAGAAACATGTGGAGGCCATAGGACAATGTTGAGTGTCATCTTTAGGAATACTGCCCACCCTCTTTAAGAAAGGGATTTTCACTGGCCTGCAGCTGACCAACTAAAGGCTGGCCAGCCAGTGAGCACCAGAGATTTTTCTTATCTGAACTCCCCAGTGGTAGGATTACAGAAGTGTGACACTATACCCATGTTCTTTATGTGGATTTGGGAGACTGAACTTGGTCCTCATGCTCACAAGCCAACGGCTTTACCAAACGAACTATCCCAACCCCACTGGAGGCTTTTAAAATGTGGGTCTGGGCCGAGCAGTGGTGGTGCATGCCTGTAATCCCAGCACTTGGGAGGTAGAGGCAGGTGGATTTCTGAGTTCGAGGCCAGCCTGGTCTACAAAGTGAATTCCAGGACAGCCAGGGCTACACAGAGAAGCCCTGTGAAGAAAAGAGAAGAGAAGAGAAGAGAAGAGAAGAGAAGAGAAGAGAAGAGAAGAGGAAATAAAAATAAAAATGAAATATAGGTCTAACTTGGCCCAGAAACAGCACTGGAGCCAAAGAGGCATTAGGTCTTAATGGTCTATGGTAGGCAGGTGTCATACAAGAGGCCCAGATGTTGACTCCAGTTCAAAGAGTTCATGTTCTGTCAGGGTACAGCAAGGACTGAGCCTGGAAAGCAGAGCGCTGGGGTTTCCAGGGAAAATGGTACCAGTCTTTGATATACATAACAAATAGAATCAGAAAAATTTTAACAGCCTTTCTATTTCACCTCCCTTGCCAGCCCTCCTGGGTTCTTCTTTATGACTGATAACCCCCGTGTCTCGAAACTCCCCTTCCACTTTCCCTCTATTGTAGTCTGAGTGTGAAATGTGCCCCATTGGCTCATATACCTGAACACTTGGTCCCTAGCTAGATACTATTTGGGAAAGTTGTGGGCCCTTTAAGAGGAATAGGTGGCTGAAGGGGGGCCTTAAGGTTTCATAGCCCAGCCCTGCTCCAGCCAGCCTTCTGTTCCTGCTACTATGCCTTCTTCATTATGACAGACAGTAACCCACAAACTGTAAGTCAAACCTTCTCTAAGTTAGTGTTGACCTGGTGTCACACGACTTTAATCCCGGTACTCAAAAGACAGAGGCAGGTGGACATGAGAGTTCAAGGCCAGCCAGGGCTATACAGTGAGAATTATTTTGTGGGAACTTGAAAGATAATGCTGAGGTATGTTAAATGGAGGCTAGACTTGTCAAGTTTTAGAGGGAAGCAAAGACTACGAGTCTTTGCTGTCTATATACTTTCAATTAAGACTATGTAGCGCTGGGAGTGGGGGTGGGGTAGGGGTGGGGTGGCGCACACCTTTAATCCCAGCACTTGGGAGGCAGAGGCAGGCAGATTTCTGAGTTCGAGTTCAGCCTGGTCTACAGAGTGAGTTCCAGGACAGCCAGAGCTATACAGAGAAACCCTGTTTCGAAAAAACAAACAAACAAACAAACAAAAAAAACTATGTAGCTTCTAGTCAGCTGGGACTGAAAAATAAGCTATGATTAACATTAGTCTAGCACCACTGAAATGAAACTTTTATTTTACTGGGACAATGATGACTGGCTGGGGCTGAGAAATTAGCTGTGATTAAGAGACCAGAATCACCGAGGTGGAATCTTTTGTATTATTCCTGGCCTAGAAATTCCCTCTTCAGGATGTCATATAAAATCTAGTGCTGAGACTTTGGTGTTCCAAGTCTTCCTTCTACTTCTCAGTGGAGAAACCCCTCCTGACAGAGCTTGGAGGTATAGGTCCTCTGAAGATAAGTAGCTTGACTTCAAGCATTGGCCAAAGGTTACAGGAGCTACAAGCAGTATTCTATTCTGTTAATCTTAACTACCCTGAAATGGAGCACTGAGAACATCATTCTATAGACCAGAAAACTGCCTGTTAAAGTGAAAAAGATTTGTCCCGAGTCACATCGCAATCATCAGGCAAGCTGGGATTACATGCTATTAAACTCAATCAGTTTAGTCAAGGGGATGAAAATTGTATTTAGGATGCCGATTCTCACTAGGTGCCTAGATGCTGCTGACAACTTAGGACCTGCCCCCACCTGGGACGGTGGCTGGAGTGGAGAGACCAGGAACCTTCTTTGGAGCTAAGTTCATCATTCCAATGAATAAAACTGATGAAGTGCAAGGGTGGGTCAAGTTCCAGGCAGGGAAAACAGTAGTTGTTTATGAGAGGGGCAGGAGCAAATGACAACAAAACAGGAAAAGTCATAGATCTAGGAGGCAAAAAGTATAGCATTCCTTTCTTGGGAATCTCCCATCATGCTTTCTGCTGGGAAACTGATATTGCTAAGGACCATAGCTAAACACTTGAGGAATGGGTGGATATTTGTTACAATCAACCAACAAATAAATGGGTCTTTCTCAGATGTACACACAAAGATAAATAGAGGATGTATTCTAAGAATGTCTTGAGCAATGGTATCACCCTCGAATGAGCGTTTTAGTTTACATGGTGGCTGCCTGTGTGTGCATATATACATAGCAGGTACACACATCAGCCCACACAAGCAGACATGTATGGAGGCCCGAGGTTGATCTTTCTACTGGACCCTCTTTGGCTAGGGTGGCTGGCTAGCAAGCCTCGGGCACTCATATCCCAGTGCTGGAGTAGCTGACCTATGTCACCAGACCCAGCTCAGACCTAGGTTCTGCTAATCTGCTCTTGTCTTCTTGCCTGCATAGCAGCTACTTCACAGAGCCATCATCTCTGTCCTAAGTGAGCTTTTCTAAACCAGCCCCAAAGCACAATCCTTTTAAGCTCTTGAAGTATTAGTTACCTCGGTGAGAAAATGTGCTAACATGGCTCAGGCAGAATTTCCTATAACTGAACAGGCTTTTCTCTAATCACCACGTTCCATTCAATCAGCATGCAGTTGACTACAATTTCCCACATATGTGTGCTATTTCTAATTCTACATCAGAACAATTTATAGCCAAGGCTCCTGTTACTTCAAAGACTTTGACTTTAGGATTCAGGTCAATTAAGGGCACTTTAATGCCTCACCCCCTCTAACAGGTAAAAAGGGTACTCTCTTCCTGTGGCTTCTGCTCTGTACAATCCCCTTTGCCAGCTCCACTGTCACCCACTCTATGAAGCTTCTACTGTCCCCTTATTAATAACCAATTGCCATTCCTTGATTACAGAATTCCTGAGGTAGATGAAATGGCAAAACTCCAGACTCACCCAAAATGCTAAATCCCACCTTCACTCAGTGTTCTTCACCTGTATCTCAGACAGGAGATGGAGAAGAAAAGAGGTTAGGGCAATGGCTAACCAGGGCACACTCTAGGCTCTCTTCCAGCACCGGCAGAGATATTTAGAATGATGATATGTTACTGTTGGAAAACAGAAAGGGGACTAGCAGGCAGAGTGAAAAGCACAAAGTTGCATATGCAAATGTATAGTGCAGATATGTTATGTCTATGGTCTGAAACAGAAAGGAGTCTTGAGTTAAAGAGAGACTTGGAAGATAAGCATCTCCTACTAGACACCAGGATGGCCTTATGCTGCCAGGCACAAGGTCAGAGAAAGCACATGATAAAAGCAGACGCTAGGACAGGAGACTGGAGTGGCATATTCCCCAACAGCAAAGGTTCCACAGGCAAGGCAGCCAATTCATTCAATACAGACACCTAATGAAAAGCATAGATACCAACCACTCTTTAACATAGCAACCTGTGCCCCTGAAGATGAGTTCAGCAGCCATCCTTGTCAGATGTTTCTATCAAAGGTCATAGGCCCAAAGGATCAGGCTGACTTGCATAAATGACTAATGGTATAGTCTACAAACCAAATGTTCCACCTTACAGTTATCCTGTGTAAGCTTTGCTGACATAACTGCACAACTAATGTCCAGTGGATGGAGGAGCACCACCTTCCCCTCCTTTATGATGGTAGAGGAGCAGCTGCAGTTGTCAGAGAGGCCAAAGGAGGCAGCGAATTTCAGAGCTTTATTGGGTAGGACAGAGGGCCACATTTCTGTCTGCTCACCACCAAACATTTAAAAAACTTATTGTGCTGAGATCCCTGGTGATCTCATGACCTCCATTGGAGTTTGAAGAGAGTATAACCAGGAAAACTCAAAGCTTCCGTCCTTAAACACAGGCAGTCTTATTTACAGTTCACCTTTACACTGGAGGTGAAAGTCACACTGGAACTCATCACTAACTCAAATCTACTTTTCCTTCTTAAATGTCTTTGCTAAGTAGTTTCACTTTTCTGGTAACTTCTTGTTTTTAACTTCTTGTTCTTAACTTCCTGGTGCATGCAATGTCTTCATCCTGTTTGGGAAGAAAAACACAGTCCTAAATAATATGAAGGAACGATTTTTGTGACCACCTCAACTCAATGAACACCTTGTCCTTACTAGGTGTCATTCAGGTCTCTCATCTATAAATTAACTTTGAAGGGCTGGAGAGATGGCTCAGTGTCCAGGGGTACTTTCTGCACTTACAGAGGACCTAAGTTTAACTCCCAGCATCCACATGGTGGCTCACACAACCATCCAGGGAACCAGATGCCCTTTTCTGACTGACCTCTGCAGGCTGGCACATGGTATACACACATACATACATATGGCAAAACACTCACTATACATTAAAAAAAAAAAAAAAAAAAAAACACACAAAACAAAAACAAAGTGTTTTTCTTTTTTGTTTGTTTGGTTTTTTGAGACAGGGTTTTTTATGTGGAGCCCTGGCTGTCCTGGAACTCACTCTGTAGACCAGGCTGGCCTTCAACTCAGAAATCTGCCTGCCTCTGCCTCCCAAGTGCTGGGATTAAAGGTGTGCACCACCATGCCCGGCTCCTAATTTTTTTTTAACTTAGTTTTTAAAACAACTCTGTGCTCTTTCACAAGTTTCTAAAGCATACAAGTTCTCTATCACTGTATGTGGGTCACTAATTAGAAAACATCATTCAGAAAATTTGACTGTGGCCTAGATGAAAACGTAAGTGTCCTAAAGTCAACTTCCCACAGACAAAGGACAGTCACTGTGTCCTGAGGTCTCCTATGTGGCTGCAAAAGGATAGTGGGTCCTTTAAGGCAGTGGGGAGATAGAGGCAGGCCCATCTACCTGGAAGCGGGGATCCAATCTACAGAAAGCAAAAGGTCACAACAGCCTCTTAGAGCAAATGACCCAAAGTTCTGGTACCTGATAAACACAAGGCCCATCTAACACAAATTAGGAAAAGCCAAGGGTGATGCTGGGCATCCTTTAGATGCAGTTTTATGAGTGATTATGAACAGTTAAGAAGAATCTGGGTCTATGGACAACAGAATAAACAACAAAGATATAGTCCTGGGAAAACTCGTCAGTGTATGGCATCTGCTGGGCACCAATGAGGAGAAGAGACCTGAGTGTCTATGACACGATGACCTGGCCTGATCACCCTCAGGGCTTGGCTGTTGTGTTCAGGATCATTTGACTTAAAAAACTGGGTTTTATTCCTTCTATTTCATCCTGATAAAGTACTACTTTCAGGATGATGAATCTGTGCTTAGAGTTCTGAGGGAAGATAAGATACACTTGTTAAGCCTATGAGGTGTTCCTGGTGTGTCTTGGTATCTATAATGAAGGCTTGCCACCATGAGATAGTTTCTGCTTCTGGACAGCCACCCTCACTTGCTGGGTGTTGCTCTACTTTCCTGAGCCTCCCTTCCATCCTCTAGAGCAGTGGTTCTCAAGCCCTTTGTGGGCTGTCAAACAACCCTTTCACAGGGGTCAGATATCAGATATCATGCATATCAGATAGTTACATTATGATTCATAACAGTAGCAACATTAGTGATCAAGTAACAATAAAATAATTTTATGGTTGGGGATCACCACATGAGGAACTGTATTAAAGAGTCACAGCATTAGGGAGGTTGAGAACCACCATTCTGTGTGCTCTAGCTGCACCTTCTCACCAGAATTACATGCCTCTTGCTCCATCCTTCAGCTATATGGAATGACCTCTGAGAAAGCCTGGGTCTTCTTGTGCTATGTCAGTCACATTTCTTGGTTTACTCTAGAAGTGGTTAGGACTGCCAGCTCAGCACACCTCTGCCTTGAGTGGCTGTCAATACCTTTATCTCCCATCAGCTGTTTCAGAATGTTCAGAGTATGTTCAGGTTCAACTTGAATGTCCAGAACAATTATGTGTCGCTCCCACAAAGATAACTGCCCACCCTATCTTTAACTTTTCCTAGACTACTGCTTAATGCAAATATGCCACTGGGAATGATGCAAAGCGCTGATAGCACATGAGCATTTACAGTCTACTAGCTTAGTACTGTGAGCTTGGGATGCTCAAACAACACACTTCCCACTGAGGAAAATTCACCTATTTCCATTTATTTGCTTAGGAGATAGACAATCCTGGGCTTATTCTTTTTATTTATTTTTTAAAATCAGATTTATTCCTTTTAATTTTTATGTTTTTCGCCTTCACCTATGCATATGCCTGCTTGGTATTTAAGGAGGTCAGAAGAGACCATCAGATCCCCTGGAACTGGAGTTACAGATAGTTGTGAGCCACGTGAGTCCTAGGAATAACAACTAGCTCCTTTGAAAGACTAGTTGGCGCTCTCAACTGCTGAGTCAACTCATTCTGTCATTTTAAAGGAAATCTTTTGAGGTCCTGACATGCCCACCTTTGTTTTAGTTAAGTGTTGCCAACCTTAGAGAGGCTGAAAATGTCATCTATAACCATGATAAGCCACATCACAAACATCAGAAAATGGTATTAGATTCTTCTGGAATGAAACCTTCAATAGGTAAATTCACTATTCAAAGTGGAATTACAAACCAGACACAAGAAAGTAGGTGGCCCAAATGATGGCTTTCCCACTAGCATAGCAGGAGCTGCTGGCATATCCTTATTTGCCTTTGTAACCTGGGCATAAAGATTAGAATGTTCTAGGTCTCATACAATGTAAGACAGCAAGGGTCCTTACCTCCTTCAGAGTTTTTGCATCTTGCTTGGCTCCTCCAGTTACCCTTGGCTTAGGTTCACTGTCCAAAGCGACTCTAGTTTTTCTGGATCTCAAACACCTAACATCGGAATCTCCAGAGATTCCTTTCTCTTTCTGAGTCTTTATCAAGGTTTCTGCACCTGATTTGCTTGTTTTCTCTTCTGCTTCACAAGGCTGGGGAATCTCAGTCGTTCCTCTAGACCTCAAGCACATTCTTTTCCCACTGACTTTGCCCTGAGCTGTAGATTTCTTGGCTCCATCATCTGGATTCTGCAGCTCTGTCTCCTGGGAGGCAGTCTTCACAGTCTCATTTTTCTTTATCCCAACATTCTCTGCAGATGCATCAAACTTGGGTCTTGGCTGTTTTTCATTGGTTTTCTTTCGGTACCTAGAGTTCTGGGGTGTTTTCTAAGGGAATGAGAAGACAACCACAAAATTAGTTAAATCTAAAAGATCTATCAGGAAAAAAAGAAAAAAAAGAAGCAAAAATATAAAAAAAAAGAAAATAACAAATTTTATATTGATTAATTTGCTAAGAGTCATCTATGATATTCAAGGCAATGCCTTGGCTACTTTGTTCCTATGGAAAAATAATACATACTAACAAATTATAATTCTAGGATGTCAATCATAATACACATCAAAAACACTCTAATTCATACTATTGAAGAATGCCCATCATAAAGGCAGTAAGTGAACTGCTGGTCCTTTAAAGATCACTAAGGTACAAGGCCCAGCAATCTTTGAAGGGTGTCATGGTGACCTCCCTGCTTCATTCCTTCTCAAGGATATATAAACCTTAGCACCTGTATCCTTAATAGACAACTGTCACATACACAGAACAACACTGACCACCTGTTCCCTGATTAATTCTTCAAACTAAATATTCATGGAATTCGTTCACTCCCTGAGTACTACAGCCACTTTTGATCATCTCTTTTCCAGAGATGAAAACATTTATGAGTTAAGTCTATTCCTTGTACAAACCCCCAAGGGATCACTGGCTACAGCTATTAATGGTGATAAATGAAAACTGTAAGGAAATGAATGTGGAAAAACTCCCAGCTATACATAAATAACTGCAGCAAAACACACCCTCCCTGACAAGCACCCACTATGTCCATTCGCATCACCTCATCTGGAGTGACAGGGTTTTCTCCTTTGGCTTCCATTTCTTCTCCTTTCATAACAGTGCTAACCTGCTCTTCCACAGATTCAAGTTTGTTTGACACGATTCTCAGGTGTTTCATCTTTACAGGCTCAGGTGATACATGCCTCTTGCTGGAAGCAGCCCTTTTTTTCTTAGGTTCAGGCTTCTCATCTGTTGCTTCCTGCTTTGGTGCTACAGAGCGCAAAGCCCTGGTTTCTCACAATGCTTCCATCTCTTGCAGACTTCCTCTTGGGGGACAGGAAAGGGTTGCTTTTGCTTTGTAATGTTGCAAGGTCTCTGGTGTCCACCAACACTTCCTTGGGGTCCTCTTTAGAGGCCCTCAGCACTCTTCTGCATGTTCTCAGAGGTTTTACCGAGTCTGGCTTTTGCTGTTGAGTGCTCTTAAGGATACTAGTGTCATGTGCTAGTTTCTCAGAGTGATCTGATATTTGGGTTATTTCTTTGGAGTCACCTAACACTTCAAGAGGTCGAACGCCATCCTTATGTGTCCTTAGCTGCCTCCTGCTGCCAGTTACTTTAGCTACTGTATCTAATGTCTGCTTTATGGAGGCCTTTGAAACTTGGGTACCATTGTTATCAATTTCAGGGACCTTGTGGGATTGCATAGTTTGCCTTGATGTTGACACTGTCTTCCTTATTGCTGAAGGCTCTTCATCTGCCTCTACTTTCCCATGTCTTGTCCTGGGTCGTCTTGGTAAGGTTTGGAGGCTGTCAACTTGCTCTGGTTGTAGAGAATTACAGGGCATCTGTGTGGGTCCCTTACCACTTGCTGATTCCTCAGTGTGGCCTAGGGTTTGGATTGGTCCTTTGAGACCAGCCAACTCTAGGGCCTGTGCCTTTTCCTTGGGTACCCTCCGTGGTCTCTTGCTGACAGGCACACTTGCTACTGGATCAATTTTCTGCGTTGTAGACTTCTTAACCTCTTCAGCATTTATACTGTCACTCACAGGCTCTTTGAGTGTGTTCCTGGTTTGCCTGGCTGGTTGATTTCTCTGTGCTGTGGGCTCTTCTTTTACACCAGCGTTGAGTAGTTGCATTCTGAGCTGCCTCTTTGAGCCTGCTAAGGTTTTCTTCTCTTCTGGCTGTGGAGATTTGGAAGATATTCTTTTGGTAGTTTCCTCTTGGAAACTGGTGAGTTCTTCCAAGGGTTGAGTCTTTTCCTTAACTGTCCTTGTTCGGTTCCTCCTGCCAGTTAAACTTACAGTTGGGTCTTGTTTCTGTGCTGAAGATTCCTTAAACTCTTCCATACCTTTACTGTCACCTATGGGCTCTTTCTGTGTGTTTCTAGTTTGCCTTAATACTCTTGTCTTTCTTTGTGGTATGGGCTCTTCAGTAACAACCAGTCTCCTGAGTCTTCTTGGCTGTGTCTCTGAAGTTGTATCCACAGGTTCTGGAGATTTGCTGGGCATCTTTGTGGTTTTCTCAACAATCATTACCAAGCTTGGAGCTTGGCAGAGCTCTTGGAAGCCAGGCAGATCCTCTAGGGTTTTTTCTGTTCTTGTAATTCTTTGCCTCTTACTGCGAGGCACATTTACTTCTGTGTCCAATTTCCATTTTACAGATTGCTTCCTTGTTTTAATGACTTTGTCTTCACCTTCTGGTTCTCTAGGTAAGTCTACTATTTCCCCTGATATTTGTGGATGCATTATGTCTCCTGAAAGTTCATTTTTCACATGAACTTTCCTCAGACCAGTTCTGGCCTGTCTCCGAGAGGTTACTGAAGTTTCTGTTGGCTCTGGTGGTGGAGACAAGCTGGGCAGTTTTGCAATATTGTCCAGTGTCACTGAATCCTTGTTATGGCCTGATGTTTGGAAGAGCTCCTGAAGACCAAAGAGTTCTTCTGAGGACTGGGACCTCTTCTTACATGACCCTTGCTGCCTCTTGCCACGAGTAACATATATTGCTGGGTCCAATTTCTGAGCTAACAATACTGTCACATCTTTGGTCTCTCTGCCATGGTTTTCTGCAAGAGTGAGGGTTTGTATGACTTTCTGTGATGCACAGCTTGACTTACTGAGCGGAGAGTGCTCTCCTCTCACATCCATCTTACTGAGACCTGTCTTGGACAGTCTATTTATGCTTGCCGGGGTTCTGACTGGTTCTGCTTGTGAAGATTCCAAAGACATCTTTGCACTTTCTTCAACACTCACAGGGTCACTGGCACCAGCTGGTGTTTGGAAGAGTTCTTGGAAGCCATCCAGGTCTTCTAGGGGCTGAGCCCTGTTCTTAGGTATCCGTGACCTCCTCTTATATCCTGTTGAATTTCCTGTGAAATCCAGTTTCTGCTTTGGAGTTTCCATGAAGGCTCGGCTGTCATTTTCTTCCTGCACTGGTGCTGGTGTGCCTGGGGCTCTGCCTGGTGACTTTGTTCTTTTCCCAAGTGTTGAAGGTTCTTCTCTCACATCCATCTTACTGAGACCTGTCTTGGAGAGTCTCTTTGTGCTCGATGGGGTTCTGACTGGTTCTGCGTGTGAAGATTCCAAAGACATCTTTCCACTTTCCTCAACAGTCACTGAGTCACTGGCACCAGTTGGTGTTTGGAAGAGTTCTTGGAAGCCATCCAGGTCTTCTAGGGGCTGAGCCCTGTTCTTAGGTGTCTGTGACCTTCTCTTATATCCTGTTGAAGTTCCTGTGAAATCCAGTTTCTGCTTTGGAGTTTCCATAATGGCTGTGGAGCCATTTCTTTCCTTCACTTGTGCTGGTGTGCCTGCGGCTCTGCTTTGTGACTGTGTTTGTTTCTCAAGTATGGAAAGTTCTCTCATGTCTTTCATGAGACTCATCTTGGACTGTCTCTTCATGCTTGCTGGGGTCCTGATATGTCCTGGTTGTGGAGATTGCAGAGCTATTTTTGTAGTTTCACCAACAGTTACTGGGTCTTTGCCACTGGCTGGTGTTTGAAAGAGCTCTTGGAGATGAAATAAGTCTGAGAACTGAGACGTTTCCTCATGTGCCCCTTGCTGTTTCTTGCTGACAGTTAGATTTACTGAGCCCAGTGTCTGAGGTGTGGATTCCTTCACACCTTTGTTCCCCGTGTCATCTTCTGGCCTTATGGGTATATGTACAACCTCCCCTATAGCACACCGTGGCAGATTCACTGGAGAGATAATGTCTCTCACAGCACCATTCCCAACACTTGTCTTAGCCAGTCTCTTTGAGGTTTGTGGAGTTCTAACAAATCCTGGTTGTGGAGATCTCAAGGACATTCTTGTTCGTTTGTTACCAATTAATGGATCAGAACGGTAGCATGATGTTTGGAAGAGTTCTTGGAAGCCACCATGATCTTCCAGTGGTTGGACTTTTTCCTTAGGTGTTTGTGGCTGTCTGGTAAGCCTAGTTCCATCTGCTGCAGTCTGCAGTGTTTCCTTTGGAATCTCCATAATTGCTTTAATTGCATTATCCTCCTGCACTGGTGAGGTGTGGGCTGTGCCCAGTGACTGCTTCTGGAGACCTGAAAGTTCTTCTGTCCCATCTACTTTTCTTAGGATGATCTTGGGCAGACTCTTTCTGTTGATTTGGGTTCTAACTGGTCCAAATTGTGGTGATCTAGCAAGCATTGTTGAGATTCCAGTGGTCAAAGAGTCCTTAGCATAGCCTGGTGTTTGGAAGAGCTGTTGGAAGCCATCCAGGTCTTCCAGGCATGGTGTGTTATCCTTTGAAGAACGTCGCATCCTCTTGTTGTCAGGCATACGAGCTGCTGGATCCAGTTTACGCTTTGCAGGTTTCCTAGATGATCTAATGACTTTATTGTTGGTGGGTACCTGAAGTGTCTCTACACCTTCTAATTGTAAGTGGTCCTCTGATTCTAAAAGTTCTTCTTTAATATCCATTTTATTCACACTTGCCCTGGACTGTCTCTCTATGCTCTTTCGGGTTATGGCACTTTCTGGTTGTGGAGAATTAAAGAACATTTTTTTGGTTTTGACAACCATTAATGGGCCTTTAGCATGATCTGGTATTTGGAAACTCTCCTGGAAATCAGTGATGTCTTCTAGATGTTGGTCCTTTGCTTTAGGTGTTCTGAACTGTTTCCTAAGCCCTGGTAAATTTCCTGTGAAATCCAGTTTCTGCTTTGGAGTTTCCATGAAAGCTGTGGTGTCATTTTCTTCCTGCACTGGTGCTGGTGTGCCTGGGGCTCTGCCTGGTGACTTTGTTCTTTTCCCAAGTGTTGAAGGTTCTTCTC
>NC_034590.1:105118079-105137211 GCF_900095145.1 Mus pahari
TGGTGTTTGGAAGAGTTCTTGGAAGCCATCCAGGTCTTCTAGGGGCTGAGCCCTGTTCTTAGGTGTCCGTGACCTCCTCTTATATCCTGTTGAAGTTCCTGTGAAATCCAGTTTCTGCTTTGGAGTTTCCATGAAGGCTCTGCTGTCATTTTCTTCCTGCACTGATGCTGGTGTGCCTGGGGCTCTGCCTGGTGACTTTGTTCTTTTCCCACGTGTTGAAGATTCTTCTCTCACATTCACTTTACTGAGACTTGTCTTGGAGAGTCTCTTTGTGCTCGATGGGGTTCTGACTGGTTCTTTGTGTGGAGATTTGCTGGACATTTTTGTGATTATGTTACCAGGTGTTATACAGAGTTCCTGGAAACCAGTCAGGTCTTCCAGGGGCTGAGCCTTTTCCTTAGATTTTTCTAAAGTCCTCTTGCTTCCAGTTACTTTTGGGGTCAGCATTTCATTTTCAGATTGCTTCAAAGCTTTGATATCTTCACACTCAAGTTTTAGAACTTTGGGAGTATGCCTGGATTCTTTCTTTTTTGTAATTCCTTGATCATCACTTATTGATGTATTTTGCATGTACATGGATTCCTCTAGGTTTTGTATGGTTCCTTGTCCTTGACTAAGTAGTTCCTCAGCATAGTCTGCTGTTTGGGTGACCATTTGACTTCCTAGTAAGGCTTTTGTTGGTTTCTGCTTCCTGGCACTTGCTCTCCTAGCTGATGTCTTTTCTGAACCTTCACTTAATTCACCACTTTCCTTGCATGTTTGTGAAGAGTTTTCACTGTCCTGCACCTGTTGATCTACTTCTTGTCCTCGAAATGTCTGCCTTAAATGTCTTGCTGTGATGTTCTCAGGAAGGACTGCTTCTATTTTTTCATTTCTACTTTCCACAAGGGTATGTCTGAGCTCTCTAGATCGTCTTAACTTGCTCACATTCGATACAGTCTTCAGAGGCTCTGTCTTAGAGACTGGAGTCTTCTTCTCAAGGTCAGTAATGTTATGAACATTTTTAGGAGTTTGCACTGTGTTTTCATGTTTGATGCTCCGCTGTCTTAAGGTAGGACTTGCAGAATATCTATCGGATTGCTGCTTTGCTGCATTCCGAGTACTGGAGAGCACTTTTTCTCCTATAAGAAAGAAAAATATATACGTAAAAAAAAGTATCATTTTTCACCACCTATTACCAGCTTATCATTTTATCTTTAGGAAGTATATAAGAACCAATAATTTAGCTTCTTTTCTACCAAGCAGTTCCTAGATGATCTCAACCCTGTCCTATTTATGATCTATTAAATATAATGTTATTTGGTAACAGAGAAGAGCCATTGTGAAGTATTCTTAAGAAGGGTCCCCTAAAGCCTGCCAAGATGTGTGACATGGACCTGAATACAGGCAATATTTTTTCTGAAACATTTATTTATTATCTTGATTCACTAATGAAGTAATAGATTCTACTGTGCATGTTTAATATCCACATCAAATTCTGCATGTAAGCAATTGTGATCCTCTTACCTCCACCTTCCAAGTTCTTGGATTAAATCCATATACTACCACACAAAGTTTTTGCAATGCTATAGACTTAACCCAGAGTTTACCAAATGCCAGGCAAGCACTCTACAAATTGAGTACATCTTTATCCTTGCAATAATTTTTTATTTTGTGTAATCTATATATAAACATAGCAGGAAAAGTGTACTGTTTGGGCCTCTATCCTCCTATAACGAAGAAGCTGAAAGCAATATAGACACCATTTAGACTTATTAACTGAGTGAATAATACTTCCTATCAAGCTAGGTCAATGAATAAGTTTAGAAAATTGCAAAGACTGTTTGAAAACAGAACAGAGAAAGTGGAAATGGCATTTCACCAGGAAAAGCTATTGTAGAGAAGGAACCCAGTATTGTCTATAAAGAAAAGGCAATCTTCAAGTCTCCATTCCAAAGTTTAAGAGTGGAAAAGACAAATAAACCAACCCAAAATGTCTGAGGTGATGGGCTCCGGTATGTGTCCTGAATTAGTTACTTGCAATTGTCTTTCAGACAAATTCTCTGAATTGGAAAGAATGGAGCCTGTATCACTCATCTGCTGCTGCTTCTCCTTCACTGGAGTCTTGAACATTTCAGTTAGTCCTGATAAAGGAAAACATTGGAAACACGGCTTACATTATCACATTCCCCATGCAAAACAATATAGATGACAAAAACAAGTTTTCAGATTCCAGGTATGTATCATCTCATTAAAATGCTGATTTTTGTTAATATGTTCATAAAAAATTTAAAAGAAAAAACAGCAACAACAACAACAACAACACATAGAGCCAACTTCTCTAACCCTCTCCTATGGAAAAGGAAATCCAATGATTTAGTTGACCTCTATCGTTTTCTAAACTAGTTCCCAAAAGTAAGCCCCAGCAAAGGGAGAAAAATTTAGGTATGGGTACCTCTCTTCAGAGTACTGATATCTGGAAGTCCATGACCCAGGGGCCTTGTTATACCCTCAAGAAGTTTCTCAGATCTAAATCCTAAGTACAAATAATGTTTCTACAGTTTAGAATACTGACAGAACACTGACCATTTTCAGTCCTATCAAGAACACACACTCGCACACACACACACACACTTTAATCTAAGTATCATCCCTCCCTATTCACTTTAACATCAAAAAGGCAGTAGTGACATAATTCCATATGGATGACTGAGCTTCCTGAAAAGCTCAAATGTCATGCTCTGTCTGGTTGGCTCCATAGAATGAGAACTTGTGCTGGCATTCACCACAGAATGGGCCTGGGAACTGTTGAAGTGTCTATCTGCACTAGCCTGTTCAAAGTATCCTTCCATAGCTTTCAGGGTCTTACTTGCTTACTTTAAATATCAGGGCTTACCTTCTAATGTTTTAAAATGGAAGCTGCCAGGCCAGGCATGGTAGCCCTAAGAAAGTAAGGGTAGGCAGATCTCTTTATGTTTGAAGTTAACCTGAATAGTAAGACTCTATTTCAAGAAAAAAAAAAAAGGGGGGGGGGGGAAATGCCTACACCAAGAGATGAGAAATGTCTGAACTCAAGAACAAGTATAGAAGAATACTCAAGACAATCCAATGTCTCAGGCACCATGTATTTAAAATCTTATTTATCTTTGAGAGTTTTAAAAATATAATATAAATAGATTATATATCATCCTCAATTTATATAATTACATAATATACTTGATTCATTTTTTTTTATTTTTTGTTATTTTTATAAAGATAATGAATTGATCCAAAATGCAGTTCTTTTGTTTTTTGTTTTTTTTCGAGACAGGGTTTCTCTGTATAGCCCTGGCTGTCCTGGAACTCACTTTGTAGACCAGGCTGGCCTCGAACTCAGAAATCTGCCTGCCTCTGCCTCCCAAGTGCTGGGATTAAAGGTATGCGCCACCACCACCCGGCTCAAAATGCAGTTCTTGTAAGGGCTATTTCACAAGCATTATACACTGAGGTATTTGGTCATTTTCAATTCCCAATCTGCAACAAATAAAAATAAGATTCTACCTACTCAGTTCAAATCATAATTCTCTTCCAGAAACTATTACATATTGAGGAACTCGAGACAAATCTGCTTTCTTGAAGTAAGTCTAAGCCAGCCAGTTACACCTTCACTGATACTCGAGACAGTGAAAACAATTCAATTATCAATAGCTCAGAAAAACCTTCCTTACATGGCTTCCTCTTAGCAAGCAGTTAAACTCACTAGAAAGAAAGTGAATCTTGGAGAACCATTAATACTGTTCTAAATCAACTTATTCCTTGGGATCAGCCATCAGTGCAACTCCTCAGAACAGAAAGTAACACCTGATCATCCTCATACCACAATGCACCTTTCCATTTTCTGTACACACACTGCTCACCAGAGTCTAGGCACTTGAGATTTCCATCCCTGCTTCCTGTAGGACACATCCCCCAAGTTGACTGAGACCTGTCTTCTACTCCCAACCAACTTTATCTTTGAATATTATGACAGCAGAAAGCTGGTGTGATGGGTTATTCTGTAATCACTCACTGCTACCAGGCTCCCAGCTAGGGTTCAGAGGTTGTAAGAGGGGGCGTGAGATGGAAGATAAGAAGCATTAAGGAAGTCACAAACAGAGAGATCAAGAAGGCTGTGTCTACAGGCCTTCTTGTAAATGTGACTGCATTTACCTGACAGATCTTCACTGAAATCCACTTTTCGGTTTAGCATCAAGTTGTTCAGCATTTTGTAGGGTCGGGCAGGCACACTTACTTTTTCAATCTGCGCTCTCCCTACTACAATGGTACAGGGAGAGTTTGCATGGCCTGTAGAAAATTGATTGTGAAGATTGCTTGTGGGTTTCTGCAGACAAAAGCAAGACAGACAGCACATCACAGCGTGAACAATACAAGCCTAAGACAACTGAAAATAAAAGCAGTGCATGTCTGAAACCCTATACCTTTGGAGTACTGGGTCTTCTTTGTCTCTTGCTCGTCTGCTTTTGAGGGACATGTTTCACAACTTTCATTTGTGTTTGTTTCACGCCAAGTTTTACAACATCAGCCCACGATTTTGCAACTGTTTAAAGGAAAAAATGGTGAACTTTTCAAAATCCAGCATAAGAAAGTTGAGTTTGAACTCTGTCTGCCCAGTACAGCACTAACCAATCAAGTTGGCTTCAGAAGCTCCACTCCTCCTTTTGGAGCAAATCATCTGTAGAATGCCATGCTGACTCCGGCTGATGGATGCTCTCTTCACAGGCAGGTTGCCGCTCTTCCTGCCTGCTTTCTTGGGAATATCTGTCTCACATAAGAATTTGCTTCCACTGGAAGTCCTGACTGATCTGCGTCTTTGATCATTTGTTCTCGATGGAGTTATTCCAGGAGACTCTTGTTTCCCTGGAGACTGGGGCTGTTCCTGACAAGGCAGTCATTTATGAAAACTCTGACCAAGGAGGTTAACATCTCTGTAATGTCTAATAAAAGCCTTTACAACAAACCATGTAGCTTTTAGATCCTGAAGCACCAGTGGCCCTATCTTTCAAGGATAAGAAAGGGGTCAGTTGCCCCATTCATTTAAGCAGAGGAAGGGGACATATGCACCAGTGGAGTTTATTTCTGGTGGAAACAGGGACACTACTCAGTAGAAGAAGGCATTCCGATTTCAGCTCAGCCAACACCAGCCCTGGGATGGGCCTGGAGAGGGCCACTCATTTCTGGGAGGTGGGACAAGGTAAGAAGATGTTAGGTGTGCCTCCAAGTCTTTTTGGTACTAAAAGAATAAAGCTGTCCAGGACCCTTTTAGGAAACTGAGCTTTGCAGCCATAGCAAGGAAAAGCAATAGAACACTGACAGGGGACTAAAGGCCAAAGGACTACAAGTGCAGAAAAGAGATGTTTTACCAAAGACTTTCCTTCCCACAACCTCAATGCCCTTGTACTTTCCCCCCAAAACAAAGCAATCCTGTGGTCACATATGTTGCTGTCTTCAGATTCCTTTAAATGATGCCAGTGTGTACCAGGGTCATATGGCCCTGTGGTGTGTCAGGGTCTTCTTCAAAGGGAAAGTGCCCAGCACCTTGCTTCAACTTCCAGAACTACCTGAGAACCCATATAGTTGTTACTGGGCATGAGACAAGTGGTAGAGAAGAAATAAGATCTCAGTTAACCTTTACCTCTGCCTGGTTTTGGATGGAATGAACCATCTGTGAAATATGAGGTGCAAACACAATGAATGCTGACTGTCCAACTAACCTTGATGATTTTCTTCAGGACAGCTGGACTGTGAGTGCCAAGAGACTTCCTCTTGGTTGGTGTTTCTCCTCTTTTGAGTGGTGTATTAGGAGGCAAGTTTTCATCAAATAATTCAGGTCTTAGATGTCCACCAAAGGATACACGTCTTCTCTTCAAAGGCATTCCCTCACTCTTGTCTGAAGTAAGGAATGCAAACACATGAAAAGAGCAATTTAAACTCCATGCCAGGACTGAGGATTTATTTCAAAATAGCATGAAAAAGTAATGTACTGCAAAGGCACTGAAACATGGCACCTTTATTCATAAAACGGAAGCCAGAGCAGCCTCAGGACTTCCTAAAAGATCTCAAGAGAAACCAGATGCATTGCACAACTGGAGAGAATGGAGGTTTCCCTTAAAACTGAAAATTGCATGTGATTACCTTAAGAAAGTCATCTGCCCACAGCAGAAGGTGTCACTTTCCAGCAGAAAGGCAGAACCTGAGCAGTGCCCTGAGGAACTTGATAAAAGACACACATACATGGGCCAGACCCAGAACTGCCTTATGAGTGAACTATATGAGCAGGCAAGATATCTTAGGGTTTGCTTGTGCTTCATGCAACCAAAACCCATTATACGACTTACTGAATAGTCTATAAAAACTCCTTGTCAGTCGGGCATGGTGGCGCACGCCTTTAATCCCAGCACTTGGGAGGCAGAGGCAGACAGATTTCTGAGTTCGAGGCCAGCCTGGTCCTCAAAGTGAGTTCCAGGACAGCCTGGGCTATACAGAGAAACCCTGTCTCGAAAAACCAAAAAGAAAAGAAAAAAGAAAAAAAACTCCTTGTCCAGGACTGGCACTCCATTATGAGGTGTCAACCATACACTGGCAGATGGATACAAGTGTCACTGATAGCCACACCAATAGGTCACCAGCAGAAGCCGTGCCTGATATAAAGGTTATGTGCCTGGAGAGCTTCCCTTTCTTTAAGCCAGCATAAAACAAGTATGTAGGAAGATGTCACAAGGCTGCTCACTATGTCACTTCCCGTTTGTAAAGAGAGATAAAGAAAGCTTTCTCTAGGTGGTGAGATGGCTCAGCAGGAAAGGGTGCTTTGCTGCCAAGCCTAAGGACCTGAGGCCAATCCCTGGAACCAAGATGGGACATGGTGGAAGGAGAAAACTGACCCCTTACAAGTTGTCCTCGGACTCCTGCATGAGCACCATGGCACATTCTTATGTTCTCTTTCCCCCATATACACAAATAAGTAAATGTAGTAAAAAACTTAAAAACAAAATGTTAGGAAGCATTTGGAACTTTGCTGGTATAGAAACCTGAGTCCAGTCCAGTGTCTGCAATAAAGTGCTAGTAAGAGACTGAGAACAAGCCAGATGGTGGTGGCACACAGCTTTAATCCCAGCACTTGTGAGGCAGAGGCCAGCCTGATCTACAAAGCGAGTTCCAGAACAGTCAAGGCTACATGGAGAAACTGTCTCAAAAAACCAAAAAAAAATAAATAAATAAATAAAAGGAAAGAGAGACTGAGAACAGAGTTTGAACACCCATGAGATGAGCTACTATGTTCAAGGATGGCTCAAAGTACTTAGTCCCAAGAAACAATCCCACAAGATATAACTGGTATTCAAAATGGGACACTAAATGAAAAGCTATTATGATTAAAGCCCTTATATTGTAAAAGAAAAGTCACATTTTCTTTTCCTGAAGTAGTTTCTGTGATATGGTTCCCTCCTGAACTAGTTGTACCTCCCCCATTATGCCTCTTTATAAATGACAAAGTCTTTAGTACCCATATGTCAGATAAAGCTTGCCTCTTACTTATCTGAGTACTTACTGGGTTCTTTAGCACACAGCTGGTTACACTAAACAAACACTTTAACTCATAATACATATGGTAGATAGTAACCTATTAGGGAAAGTAGATCTACATAAAATAACTTACTAATGGAATCACCAAAGTTGCTGATATCAACGGAACTAAGACCAGGTAGGCCAGAGCAAGTCTGTTCGGCTGCTGTGGCCAGTTTCTCAGGCTTGCTGAAGGAATTCTTGGGAGTTTTCTTTTCACCTGGAACAAGGCACTGAGTTAAAGAGAGCCGCTTTTGTGTCTCTGCAGATGGAACCTCTACCTTCGCAGGAATACTTCTTCTCTTTTTGGAAGAGGAATGTTCTGGTGTATCAGCAGGGCTGGCCACATCTCCAGCCTCCACCGCAGCTTGGTTTGTAGTTACCAGTTTCCCAGGAATGACTATTTTATGAACTGCCTGAGCACTTTCACCTTCATCCAGATTCACAGAACGTCTTCTGCCAGTAACACGAGAGTCTTCCTCCTTAAGTTGCTGTGAATGCCGCACAGGGGTCTTCATTTTAGCTGTCTCTGTGGAAGTCTGAACAGGCCCCATTCCACCGCTCCATCTCTCGGTCCAGATCTTCCCTACTTTGGGTGAAGAGGTTGCAGTACCAGGGGTGCTTCCACTAGACTTTGCTCTTGCCTTGCATGGCACCAATAGCTGTGTCTCCCACGATTCTTCTGCTGCACGGTCAGGTTGGGGTTCTGATTTTCTAGAAGATTTCTGTGATTTTACATCCAACTCTTCCTTCATCGATTGATAAAGTTTCTCAAAGGGAGATTCCTTTTTGTTGCTATTGCTAAGGCTCTGTGCAGGAGAAGACTTCAGTTCCCTGTAACTGCTCCCTGTAGCCCTGGACTTCTTAACGAGAGCTCCAGAAGTGGGCTCTACTATGTTTCTGCCATTGTGCTGTTCTACATGCCCTGATGAATCTTGGGTAACACTGGTTTTTGAGCCATCTGAGGCAGGACTATCTGCAGAAAGGCCCTTGGCATGCACGAAAGATCTTCTTGAAGCAGTCATTTGTGAAGCTTTGGTGTCTTGACCTTTCCCATCTTGGCAATAAATATGAAATAAGAAACAGAAGTTCAACATGTTCTCAGTGATTTAAAATTTCTGAAATCCAGTACCATATTTTAAATTTCCTTGTATCCTAGTTTTTCATTTAGTCCACAAATTAATTCCTTACACTTGTCTTATGATATTTCCATCTTAATAAAGCTCATTAGCTCTGAACATCCAGTGATGTAACAAATCCCACCAGGCAGCTCAAGATTAACTGGGCAACTAAAAAAGCAAGCACTAGGGAACAAATTCCCCAGCTCTCTGCTTTGGTTTGGTATTATAAATAAAATAAAAGAAATAAAACTCTTAGGAGTTTGGAACTTTATGTCTGTGTCCCCATAGTCCCACCCTTGCCACTGTCACAGCAGTCGGATGCTGAGAGTACCAGAGCAGAACGCAACCAATACCAACCAGGGTCAGCACAGAAGCTATCTCTTGAGACTTGCCTCGCTGGTTCCTACACATTAAAAAAAGATAAGAACAAGAATTTAAGTGCTTTTTTTAGTGTGGTCATTTTTAAACAATGAAAACTTTTCATTAATTACATTATTTGCCAAACTGCTTCTTTAATACTTTTAGAGGCTAGAGAAATACAGCCAAGTGACTTGAAAGCTAATGGTCATGACTTCCTAGCTGACTTAGGGTTTTCTTTTCTTTAAGGTTTATTTTTGTATTTATGTATATGTGTATGTGGATGTATCTAGGCACATTTGTGTGGGTACCTCCGGTGGTTGTGAACTGCCAGTGTGGGTGCCAAGAACTGAACTAGGGTACTCTGGAAAAGCAATATATTTTTTGTTGTTGTTGTTTTAAGATTTATTTATATGAATACACTGTACCTCTCTTCAGACACACCAGAAGAGGGCACATGATCCCATTATAGATGGTTGTGAGCCACCACATTGTTGCTGGGAATTGAACTCAAATGCTTACCATCTTATTTCTAGGGAGAGGGAACAAACTAAACCTGAACCTCACCAAGTTGGCTAGATTATCTGGCCACCAAACACCAGCAATCCTCCTATGTGATGCCTTCTCAGTGATGGGGATTATACCACACCCAAATTTGTTTCCATGGGTTCTAGGGGATCAAACTCAGGCCACCATGCTTACAGAAAGAGTTTTATATAGAACTATCTTCCCAGTCCAGAAATTTTTGCATGATTATATTAAAGAGGCATGAAATTCCTAGTAATTACTATCACACTATTTATATTAAATTTTAGTGCTAATTTTTTTTACAGATTAATAACCAAAGAGTTCATCAACTATTAAGTCATACTTGTCTATCCCACAAATCTACCATCAACAATTTTATTTTCTTACACCCATTAACAAGTTAAATGGTGACTGATGGGTCACCTCAAAAAATAGCGTCCACCAGAGGTCAACAAGCACTGGGCTCCTCTAAGGAAGAAGCAATCTTTAACATGGATATTAATATTTAAATCTTGAAGGAAGAGTGCCTATTGCTAAACATAGGTGAACCCTAAAGCTCCTAATTGGGGCTGCAGCTACTTCATGGTACTAGTCTGACTACCATTCTACTAGGAGAGACAAAGACTCTTAAGACTTACCCTAAAGCTACTGAATTCCAAATTTTGTGTCCAGAATTGTGCTTTAGTAAATGATCCCAGTGGCAGTGATCTTCCTGATACTGTCAAGTGACAGGGTTCCCTCATGTGACAAGCACTAGATTCACTTTCTTATCTAAGAAGTTTCTCCAGCACTCACTTTGCACAATGTTATGGACAGGAGCAAGGAATAGGAAACAAAGTGACTCATCAGATGTCTCTAACTTTTATTTCTCTTAGGTCTCAAACCTGGGACAAAGACTAACTGAGGTACCCATTAACATAAAGTGGTCGATGGTTGCCACATGCTCCTAACATGCCTCTACCTGTTACAGGCCCTCCTGGCTGGCATGCCCTCTCCCAAGTTCCTCTGCCCCTTATATAACTCAACCATTTTGGCTATGCCAGTCTCTTGGTCCAGGCTACCCATCTTGGTCAGTGGCTCCTCTCCTCTCTCCCCTCCCCCTCACATGGCCCAGCTCAGGGACATGTTCACTTGGTACTCTCCCAGATGTCTCTGTCCCTGCCAATGTTCTCCTTCCAATCGTTAATAAACCTTCTCCACCACACCTAGCACTCATGTCCTTCCTTTTTTATTTTTCACACAATTTCTATATATTCAGGCTATCCTAGCATGGGCTTGTAAGATCACAACACAGTATAGGAGAGTATAAGACCAAGTTAGCACTCTGTTTTTGAACAGCAAAAAGAAATATGGTTTCAGGTTACTTTACTGTGCTTACAGCCAACTTATTCCCTGATTTTGTTACTTATATTTTTCTGCTATAATCAAAAAAGCCATTCCTGGTCGCCAATTGAAAAGTGAGAAATCACTTGTTAAAACATTCCCATTATGACACAAGAATCAAGGCCAATCCTGAGCATTTCCCCTCACCTTTCCAAGTGACTTTCCTGGAAATTCTGTTGACTTGCTTCCATCTTCATGACTTCCATCTTCATACCTACAGTGCAGAGTCAGGTGAAGAATGTGAACATCCAGAGTCAAGTGTTATAGATACAAACTCTGAAACAACTCTAGGCTTTGTTCAGAATATTAGCTTACACAAAGAATAGTTTTTAATACTAAAAACGTATATAAATGGAAAGTTACAAAGCTACGTTCCAGAATTATGATCACTACTTCTCCACTCTCCCTGGAGGACAGGCACATCTTAAGAAGCTGGCCCTAGAATCACAGCAGATCTTGGTGATCAATTCAGGGCTGAAATCCTTTACTGTGCACCACAGAAATTTTGGTACCTCAGTGAAGTGGCTTAATATGAATTGAGATGCTGTCTATGTAAGATCTGAAGCCAGGTAGCAGCTGAAACCCTTCTCCAAGTTATCACAGTGCTGAACTGATTCTCTTTTAAAGAGTCTAGTCAATAAAAATGTCCCTTCAAATTGTTCAAAGAGGCAACGTTCACTTTATAAAGACTTAAAGGTAAATCCACCAAGATATTGTATCTTTAAAAAAGAAAGTCTATTTAAAGTTAAGCTATGCAGCAGCAGGTTCCTAGACACAACAAAAGCCTTAAAAATTATAGAGTTGAAAGTAAGGAGGCAAAAGGTTATATTATGTAACCATAAGGAATCAATGTATTTATATTTATCAATCAAAGAAATCACTAAGGCAAAATATGTAACTAAAAGTAAAAGATATTTCCAAAGGAAACAAATTCTGAATTTGTGATAGGGAAAACAAATTAATTAAAGAAAATTAAAAGATAAATTAAGAAAAATTAAAAGAAAAATAAACAAATCCCCAATGGGTGATTTCAATATATCTCTTAAACTATTAAGCGGGGAAATAATAAAATAATTATTAAGAATAGAGAATTTAACAAGGCTACAGACAGAACACTGTATTCAGTATTTGAATACCACTTTTGAATACAGGAAATGGGGGTGGAGGAGGGCATTTGATTACAAAGAAATTCTTGACAGATTTCACTGACTAGACAGAATTCTTGACTAGAAATCACTCAAATTCTCAATCAAGAATGAATAAATTGTGAATACTCTTACACGTTACAGGATATACTGTGCTATGTTAATGACACCAAACATGCTATAAACCATATACACAAGAATATTAGTCAGACACAAGCACACAAAGCTTTATGCTAACTATTGTGTTTAAAGGCCCACATGTAGGCATAATGTTATTGTGCCCTGTGTAAAGATACCCTTGTATTATTCCAATGCTGACTTCTGTGCCCCCATTTCTGGTTGCAAACCTTATTCTAAGAATCTCCTGTCTCTGTTGTGTAAGCAATGCTCCCCAATTATTCCCCAACTGGTCAACAAAGCTAGCTGGTCAGCCAGTGACTGAGAAGGGGAGAGAACAGGGCTGGACTTCCATCTAGCCAGGGGAAAAGAGAAGGGAGAAAGAGAGAAAGAGGGGGATGGGGAGAGAAAGAGAGAGAAGAGGGGAGAAGAGAAGAGAGGAAGGGATAGGTGAAGATTAGGCAACCTGGGAGTCTAAGAGACACCATGAGAAACACCTGGAGCCCAGAGAGTCAAGTCAGTACTAAAATGCAAATATCACAGGGATGTTGACTGGCATAGAGGATTAAAATAGAGTAACACTGCTCAGTTGTTGTGCCCTTAAAGCTTGTTAAATAAATATAATAAATAGTCCAGTTACAATTATTTGGGAGCTAGCTAGGTTAAAAGAAAAGCACAGCAACAACACACTTATTAAAATGCCACTAACACCCACAAGCAGGTAGCAAGACTCCAAAGATATCTCTCTCTTACAGTCACCATGGTGGCTTACTAAGAGAAAAGTTGTGATTAGAGAGGATGGACACATACAAAGTTGCAGAAGTTTCCCTTGTGACTTGGCTGTGGTGTATTAGTCAGCCAGGACTCCCACAATTAAAACACAGAGTACCTTAAACAACAAAAATTTGCTGCTCACAGCTCTGGCTGGAAGTCTAAGTCCAAGGCATCTGTAGGAATGGCTCCCCTGGGTCTCCTGGACCTGTCACCCTCTTTCTGTCTCTTCACAGCACTTCCCCTCATTCACTTGCTCCCCTGTATGTTAATCTTTCCTTATTATAATGACATTAGTCCTGCGTTAGGATGCAGCCCAATTGCCTCAGTATAACAAAGTCATTCTTTAAGGGCCAAACATACTCTCTAAGGGACTAGGAGCTAGGAACTTTAAGATGTGCCATCAACACTGGGAAAGCAAAGACAGGAGGGCACTGGGCTTGGGTGTCTAGCCAATCTCGCCTGTTACATGGTGAATCCTAGGCCTGTTAGAGACCCTGATCAAAATGGAGGGGAGAACTGACCCAGATCCCGAGGACCACACCTGAGTTTGTCCTCTATTCTCCACAGGCACAGGCCCAAGCACCTGCACGTATGTGTGTATACACACGTACACACACGTGTACACACACACACACACACACACACACACACACACACACACATAGAGACATTTCTAACATCCATCAATACCAATAAAGGATCATGATGGTACTAGTTTGTGATTAAAGAAAGCACAGTGTTCAGAATTCATCCAGTTAGTTTTTACTCACCTAAAGGAGCGGTCAATGATTGTTATTATGTCTCCATGTCTCAGCCTCACAGGCTCATCTATAGTAGCCCCATTTACTTGCGTTGGATTGGTGGAACTGAAATTATATAATATTGCCTACAAGGAGAGAGGAGAAGCAAACACTAAGGACTTGCTTCAAGTCACCTTCAAAAGCTTTAAGAATTGATTTCCAAAGCCAACTTACCTCTTGCTCTTTGACTTCAATTTTGCAGTGTTTTTTTGACACTACGGGCAGCTGGATACGAATGTCACATTCAATACTCCTTAATACAAAAAAAAGTAAGGGTTTTATGAGGGTATACAACAAAAAAAGAAGAAACCCTCATGTTTTCAAAATATTAGCAGAATTTGACTAGTGTATTTATATTATAAGTGTAACGACACAAGGACTGACAAGATATCAGGGGCAGTGCAATGTTCACAAGTACTGCCTAAGAAGCCATAAAAGATCAATACTTCTAGTACTTCAGAATAATTATATTAGAAAATACTAGAACACACAGTTACTTTTCATGTAAGTAGTTATAATTACAAGACACAAATAAAAGAGAACTTTCTATCAGTTTATGAGAACTTTGGTTTTTCTGTTTGTTTTTTGTTTGTTAGGTTGGTTGGCTTTTTGATTTTTTTTTTCCGAGACAGGGTTTCTCTGTATAGCCCTGGCTGTCCTGGAACTCACTCTAGACCAGGCTGGCCTCCAACTCAGAAATCCACCTGTCTCTGCCTTCCAAGTGCTGGGACCAAAGGTGTGCGCCACCACTGCCTAGCTTAGGAGAATTTTGTAATGTGTTTATATGGGTGTTTAAGGACACAGAAAACTGCCAGCATACAAGGTGCTGTGGGTAATCAATGCCCCAGTTTCTTCATACACAAAAGATCTACACCAGCACCTGTGTTGCTACTCAGTTATAGTTGTATATATCACTTGCATATGGGGCACACAGTTAATCTATGTGAGTTGTTTTAAAACCACACCAAGTTGACAGACTCAGATATCTTCACAACACAAACACTAATTCACAAGCAGTATCTAGATTAGAATGTCTTTCTAGAAAGCTAGCATTGTGGTGGCACAGCACAGAAAGGGAGTCTAACCCAGCCACAAAACAGGACTTTCGCTGATAGCTCTCCATCGTGAACTTTAAAAGCCAGACCATACTCTATATACTGTCTGCTTCCCTATGAACCTCTGGAGCCAAAGCATACCTCTTACAATAAATACCGCACAACCAAATGCAAATTGTTTTTAAATTTTTTTAAAGTTGTTAAAAGTATATTTAAATAATATTGCAGAATAATCAAAATGAATGACACTTGTAACAAGAATTTTTACTTTCTTCTTTTAAACAACAACAAAGCTACAGAAAGTTCTTTACTCTTACAGGAAGTTCTTACTCTCAAGAAAACAGAGGTTTTGGGTATCAAAATACCAGGCAGAGAGACCATATGTTAGAACCCCGTTTTACTAAGCAGAAAGATCACCACAATCCAAACTACATACAGAATACCACAGACATTCTGGGCCAGATACTTCCTCAACTGTCAAATACACCATGTCTCTGTCCTTACTCAACAGTACTAAAGGCAGACACCTCTCCCAGAGTGACATGAAAATCTGTCACCAGACTTTGCCAAATGTCTGAGAACTACCATTCTTGCCTGATCGCCATCTTCCTACCACTCATCCTGTGCCACACAACTGATTGATCTTAAGTGTCAGTCGCCATATGGGACCCTAGAGATGTAACCATTAACAAGGCAGCCCTTGTCTTGGAATTTAGTCTACTGGGAGACAAACAAAAATCTAAAACCTAGTCACCAACCTGCACGGTGTTAGAAAAGACTTGGGTTTTTTGTTTGTTTGTTTTTTTAAGCATCCTCTCAATTAACATTTCAAACGCGGCAGAAAGCCATAAGGGTCAAAGTTTGCAAAAGTGGCAACGCAAGCAACTGCCTGGAAGGCCTCAGGGAAGATTGCCATCCGACTGACGGGGGAGGGTAAGAGGGGATTCTCCCAGAGCACCCGAGCAGGGCTCTATCTGATGTTTCCAGAACATCAGAGTCACAGCCGGCTGCCTGAGAACGACAGTGCGGAAGTTGCGGGACACCGACGTCAGCTTCGCGTCTACCGAGTGTAAAATCCCGATTCCATTTGGAAGCTCCCAATGCATGAGCGTGACTTCCGAACAAGCCACAGGGACAGCCCTGTCAAACGCAAAGGGCGGTAGGGTCGCGGGGGTCGCTGCCCCGGGTCACTTCGGCCCCGGCGCGCACTCACCTTCCAAACAGACAGGAGCTGAGGCTCAGCGGGAAGTGTGCGCCATCGTCGCCGCTCCGCTTGATGGTGACCAGGCGAGCCGAGGACGCCATGGTCCACCCGGCCGTCAGTCCGGAGCCAGGGACTGCGGACGAGGGCGGAGTAGCCTCTCGGTGAAGCTCGCAGCCGGGCCGCTCCTCAGCTGGTCCAGTCACCAGGCCGCTCACCGGACGCAGCCCGCGTCAGAGCCCTCGGCTCCTCAGCCGCGGAGGACCGACCACGGCCACCCGCGGCCTTCGCTCCGCCCCGACCCGCACTCCCACCGCCCGCGTCCCCCGTGCCCGCCGTCTGCCGCCCGCCGCCCCGTCCCGACTGTCCGCCTAGGCGGTTCCGGGTTAACGCTGACCGCCGCAGCCCGCCAGATTCAAACCAAAACGGCGGTTCAAATTCTGGCGCTAAGTGCTGCGATTGGGCCAGGCGGCCAGCGAGAGACCAATGGCGGGGCGGTCCAGAGGTGGGGCCAGGCTGCCGGCCTGATGGTGGGGCGGAGCCGGAAGGTGGGCGGGACCAGGCCGGTGGGCGGGGCCGGGCCAGAAGCTGGCCAGAGGAGCGGACCCCGAGTGGAGAGACGCTCCAGAAGGTGGACAGGGCGGGGCTGGTGAGCGGGCCTCTGCCGCTCTAATAGGCAGGGCAGAGGGTCCCAGCTTTTCAGTATCAGCAAAACTTAGCACGGCGACCTGTAGAAATCAAACACTGGCAACGCCGCGTCTTGCTCAACGCTAGAAGCTTTATATTTTTAAAATTTATACCCTTCCTCTGCCGTTACTGCATCACCTCATACGTAACCTGAAGTTGTTTCTCCTGCCTTTTCAGTGTCCCTCAAACTGTCCTTTAAAACCTGGGGGGGCATCATTATAATTCATTCTACAGTCTCCCTGCTTAATGAACGCTGAGGCGGTGGCACGGTTTTAAACCATAACTTAACAGTTATGGCTGCGGCACACTTAAATTGGCAATGCTTTGCTGTTTCCGGGAGGAAATGCTGATTAAAATAACCTGTGCAAGAGTACACCTGCAAATCCTAAAATAGGGCTCCTGGGGCACCAGTTGGGGTTATCTGAGGCCAGGTGCCAGTCAGACGAATATAGAGTACCTATGCTTTCCTGTCCTCTTTTTTCATGCTCCCTGCTCCTGTTCCTGGATCAGTGTTCTTCCAGTAGGGTGTTGTAAAAATTCCGCTTCTGGGGCAATAGAACTCTCCTCAAGGTCTCAAGGACAAGCCTGAAGTATGAAGCCACGAAATTTCACTCTGGGGAACCAGTGTGTTACACCACCCTGACCCAGGCTGATTAGTTATAGCATACCTCTTGGCCTCTAAACCTAAACCTCTGGTCAGGACTTCAAAAATATATTTAGGGTGCCATTGGGCTCCTTTGCTCCTATTCACAATGGGGCCACATGAATACATCCCCTTTCTGTGCTTCTCACTGTCGCCTGCTCTTTAATTAGCCTTTTGAGGATGGGTGGTCCAGCCTGCCTTGTTAGGGTTGTCAGGATCCAAGCTCTACTTTAGGCCTTGGGCATTACCTTCTCATCCCCAAACCTAAGCAATGCACTTAATAAGGATATATATATATATATATATATATGGAACAAAATAAAAAGGGGGGCCCAGGGGGCCTGGGGAGAAGTTGGGAGGAAAAAGAGGCCCACGCCCCGCCAGAGTTTCCCTATTCTCTGGTCAGTCAGGTGTGGGAGAGCTGCTACCTACCCTATCCACTCATTCCTGGGTGGGCATTCCACTATTCCACTCTTCAGAGGGTGGCCAAGGGGCAGCCCTGCCTGGGGATGCCACCCCCGCCCCCAGCTACTTTGCTAAAGCCACCAGGGATGTGGGAGAGAGAGAATAGGGGAAGACGTTCCCAACACTGACCAGAGTGCGCAGCGGGCCTTGATGGAGCAGAGCAGAGACTATGGTTTAAGAGCTTTATTATAGAAATGCAGGGGAAAGAGAAGGTAAAAAAAAAGAAGGGGGGGGGGGACTAGGGAGAAAGAGAGAGAAGAGAAGAGAAGAGAAGAGAAGAGAAGAGAAGAGAAGAGAAGAGAAGAGAAGAGAAGAGAAGACAAACAGAAAGGGAAGAGGAGAGGGAAGAGAGAGAAGTGAGAGGCAGAGGAACAAAGGAGTGAGAGAGCGAGGAGGGGCTGAACACCCCTTTTCATGGTCTTCACTGTTGCTAGGTAACTAGGGAGGAGTTTAGCCTGAAGGTCAGAAGCTTGGGCCATTGCTTACATAACTACTGACCATGCTTCTCTTGTGGGGACTGTGGGAGGTGGTACCTTAGGCAGGGGCCGGAGTTCCAAGAGCATGAGGGAACGCGTACCATGTCGTGTAGGTGAATTATGACCATCAGGGTTGAGACCTCAGCTCGACTGGATACCAGCCTGCAATTCCCCATAGATAGATAGATAGATAGATAGATAGATAGATAGATAGATAGATAGATAGATAGATAGATAGATAGATAGATTTAAAAAGCAGATCAGTTCATATACACACACATAGTTGTTACTTTATCATGAATATGTGTATAAATGTCTGTGTCTGTGTCTGACCATGTGGATATGAGAACAGGTACCTCTGTATATCAGTAGAGAGCATTGGCTCTCTCGGGACTAGCGGGACTAGAGTTATGGGCAGTTGTGAGCCACCTGAAGTAGCTAACAAGGCCTGACCTCAGGTTTTCTGCAAGAGCAACGAGGCCTCATAACCCCCATGCCATCTCTTCAGCCTTCCGTTCATATATTTTTAATTGTTTTTTTTTAAAAATGTGCTTAAAATTTACACTTTATGCTTTGTTTTAAATTATAGCCTTGAGGAACTTAACTTTATTATTATTATTATTATTATTATTATTATTATTAGATTTATTTATTATGTGTAAGTACACTGTAGCTGTCTTCAGACACTCCAGAAGAGGGAGTCAGATCTTGTTATGGGTGGTTGTGAGCCACCATGTGGTTGCTGGGATTTGAACTCTGGACCTTCGGAAGAGCAGTCGGGTGCTCTTACCCACTGAGCCATCTC
>NC_034590.1:105137511-105141754 GCF_900095145.1 Mus pahari
AAGAGAAGAGAAGAGAAGAGAAGAGAAGAGAAGAGAGAGAGAGACAGAGAGACAGAGAGACAGAGAGACAGAGAGACAGAGAGACAGAGAGACAGAGACAGAGAGAGAGAGAGACAGACAGACAGACAGACAGACAGACAGACAGACAGACAGACAGACTCAGGATGGCAGTGGATAATACAAACCTCAAAGCCCACCCCCAGTGATACACTTCCTCCAACAGAGCCACAGCTCCTAATCCTTCCCCATCAGCTCTACCAACTGGGAACTATTTCAAATATATGAGCCTACAGGGGCCATATCATTGAAGCCCCCACCCATGTACAGCTACCTAAGCATAATAAAAACACCCCCTACTCTCTTCCCCGTTCCTCACGTTAAGGCACGTGTTCCCACTAAGCTTCCGTTCCTCACCTTAAAGCATGCGTTCTCACTAACCTCCCACTCCTTAGCTTTGCTTCACTTTGGCTCATTCTGAAGTTTTAGGATGTCGTTGTTTTTCAGCGCCATTACCAAAGAAAGAGGGCCCTGAGGACAAAGAGAACCACCTGGGCTGCTGACAGCACTGCTAGGCTCTCTTTGCCCAACACTGCTGTCACCTGCACCAGTCGAGGGGGATGTGAAGCCCTACCTCACCCCCATCACGCCACCACTGCCACTGGGGTCCCTTTAGTTTCTCTTCCCAACACAGACAGAAGACTTTACTGTGAAGTGGTCTCAGCCTGTTGGGCCTCGGAAGGACTGGTGTCCGTCTGTAGTCAGTGTGCCCAGGGCCTGCAGACAGGCTTCAGTGCTGCCCACCCCACGCTGCCACCACCTGATTTCTCTCTTCCTGGTCCAAACTCCTCGCTGCTCCAGGATCCAGGCCCTCTAGCAGGGATCTACCTCCTGGTCCTCCCTTTCAGATCGCCCCACAGGTCCTCACCAGGTCTGCAGTGCTCCTCACACTAATGCCATATCTGCTGCACTACTCTGTCCCCTGAACCTGCATGTGACTCTGGGAAACGGGGCTCCCATTAGGGCCACCTTCCCGAAGCACAAATAGGACCATAATCCTTGCTTCTCTCAAATTCTGTTACCACTTCTCCACTTGTTTTGTCTCAGCACTGAAGAGGATGGGATGCAATCCCTGATGCCCTCTAGAGCTTGGCCTGTACTATTCCACCTGACCTGCTACCTACCTGGCCTCCTTCCCCTAGAGCTTCTGATTGCTATCAGGAAAGACCCAGAGTCCTGCCAGGCTGTGAGGCCACAGCTGTGCCTGGGCCTCCTGTTTCCTTGTCCTCTGGATTCTGAATGCGGTCCATTCTGAATGCTTAGCCCCTAGCTTCTCGCTGCTGGCAGGTTCTAGGCTCTCTGCTGCTCAGAGCGGACTTGCTCTGCTCCTTTTTTCTCTCTGAGTTCTCACACTGGGTGGCCCAACTCTGGACCAAGCAGTCAGAGAAATCTCCAGAAGGGGTTTCAGGTTAGGGTTAGGGTTCAATGGCATCTTTCAACCTCCATACCCATGTGTGTCCTGATACATGCAAACATGCATATATACTCTTCATATACACAATAAATAAACAGATATGTAAACAAGTAAAATTGCTTATTTCTTCATTTAGTATTATAAACATTTTACTATAGGTAAATATTACAATGATAAATCTGTTTCCCTCTGTTTGAGCACTGATGGTTTTTCCTAATATTTTATTATTCTAATAAATGCTTTGATGAACATACTGAGACACAACTTTGTTTTGATATAAAGATCTTAGAGCTGCCAAAATCTAGTCTTCTGTCAAGTGATATGTACTTCATTCACCAAGTGCTATCTTCCTGGAAGGAAGAAATCTGTCCACAAAGTTCAATGCTGGAGAACACCTGCTTTATACCAGATCTTTTCTTCATTAGCATTTAAAATGTCCCGCTAATTAGTTTGGCCAAAAAAGGAGAATGGTTTTGATTTGAACTGTTCAAATTAACATTGTTGGAAAACCTCCCCGTCCATGTTTAAATGTCTCATCTGTCAGACTTTTGTGTCATTGCCTAGTGATCTGTTGCTGATTCAAAGCTCTTCTGGCTGGTGTGTCTAAGAAACACATACATCTTGGCTCTGTAGAGTTGTGAGAAATTTATGGGTCAGTCAGAAGATGGAAGATTAGTGAGAATGACTCTGTTGGCAACCTAGGGAAGATGTGTGTAAGGATTGGAAACTTGCGAGCTCTTTAAAGCAAATTCCAAATTTTAAGTCAAAATAGCTCCCTGTCCCCCTGAAGTTGCTTCTTGTCTGGTATTGGGTTCCAGCAACAAGAAAAGTCACTAGCAGAGAGGAATTCATGCACAGGGAAGGGGGTGTGTACGGAGCGGAGCAGCTCGTGCTCAGCCTGCCCCTTCACAGGGTGTGTAAGGAGTGCATCACAGTGACTCCTCTGGAAAGGAGACATCAGACCCTTTAAAGAATCAGATTCTGACAAAATTGAGAGAGAAGTCCTTGAGGGCCTGAGTGGATATTTGCATTCCTGAGACCTGATTCTCAGCAACCACGATCTACACTCTCACAAGTAGCTCAGACACCTTTCTAGATAATGTTCTCTTTAATTCAACAACTTTGGACATGCTCCACAACTCATTCTCTGTCTTCATGAAAAGGACTTAGGTTTATTATTGACATTGGCAAAATCTCTCATTATCATCCTAATAGATGTTTTTACCTTGAAACATCAATGTTAGGAAATGGTGATTTTCCTTAAATCTAATTTTATTTTGCTGGTATGTATGGTATTATAGTCATGTGTGGTACATGAAGATTTGACTTTCAAACCACATGAATGCTTAAAAAATATACAAATAAATTTTAAATGAATATACCAAAAATAAATTACAGTAAATAAAATATTACTTTATTTACTATATTATTTGCACTAAATAAATAAAGAACTGAAAATCTTGAAAGTATAAATTAAAACAAAATAGTATAAAAGGCACCAGTATAGCCACTGGCCACCTGGAGAACTGAAAGTAATTCAAAGCATATTGAATGGTGTGTCAATTAGGAAACTGGTATTTCCTAAGGCTAAAATACCCTGGAAAAGTTAAGCAGTTTTCAATAATTCTATTGGAAGCACTATAGACAACATTATTTTGAACCTCTATGTTATTATAGGGGTGTAGGGTGATAAGAACGTCATAGAACCAGAACTTCTTTCTTTACCCTAAAGAAAAAGGATATTGGCATAAACTTAAGGAAGTGGTGCACTTTGTGAAAAGGTCCCCACCCTGGGCTGGTCTGTGAGTAGGTCGGAAAGGGGGAAAGTTTGCTGTTTGTTGGGTCTCCTCCCAGGAGGGTCTGCACAAACTGGAGACCAGGAGTAGGCAGTGGGGAAGGGCAGTGGGCTGGAGTGGAGCTCACACCAGAGCAACTGGAGCAGGGTGTGGTTTGAATCTCCTGCTGGCTCCAAAGGACTAAGCATTGACCAACCTTTCTAATCAGTCATCCAGATGTGAGGCAGGAAGGTAAAAAGGGGCTCTCCAAAGCTATCAGCCACTAAACAGACAGCAGGAGAGCCTGGCTGTTAACTGGAGATGCCAGTATGACTACACAAGGTATGAATAGTCTCTCTCAATAAGGCTTTCTCTGGTGGCCAAAGTTCTCATGTGAGGAGCTTATTTCCTAGTTCCAGGATATGGGTAAACAGTGGCATCTCTGAGAGGAGGGGTCTAGAGTATAGTCCTCAGGTCACCAGAGCTGAAGAGTCCCTCTACATAGGCTTGATTTAAATGCAGCAAGCTGTGGAGCCAACCGTCAGACTGATGAGCTCAGGGACTCTGGTGGGGAAGCTGGCAGAAGGACTGGAGGAGATGATGGGAATTGCAACCCCCATAGGAAGAACAATATCAGCTGGCCAGACCACCCAGTGCTTCCAGGGACTAGACCACCAACCAAGGGGTGTACGGGAACGGATCCAGGGCTCCAGATACATATGTAGCAGAGAATGGTCTTGTCTGACATCCATGGGAGGGGAGACTCTTGGTCTCCCCAGTGTATATGCTGGAGGGGTGGGACCGGAGAGCATGGCTGGGTGGGGGAGCAACCTCATAGAGACAAAGGGGAGAGATGACAGGGAGGTTATAGGATGGGTCTCTTGTGGAGGGGTAACCGGGAAGTGGGATATCATTTGAGATATAAGGGAATGGAATGATTAATAAAATTTTAAAAAAGGAGAGAGAGAGAGAGAGAGAGAGAGAGAGAGAGAGAGAG
>NC_034590.1:105141780-105154859 GCF_900095145.1 Mus pahari
ACTTGGGCAGGATATCAAGGCAGCAGTGGCATACAGACAGATATAGAGAGAGAGAGAGAGAGAGAGAGAGAGAGAGAGAGAGAGAGAGAGAGAGAGAGAAAGAAATGCGTCAAGCTGGGCTCCTGTTCTTGGTTCCAACCTAATCTTATGAGCATGTTCTAACAAAGACTCCACGGTTGTCAGACAGGAGGCACCGCCAGACCCAAGCAGATGCTGGCAACACGCCCTTGAACCTCCAAAGCTATGAAAAACACTTTTCTTCATCTCTCTTATACTCATACACATAAAATAAAACTTGAAAAACAAAATCAAAACTAACAATAGCAAAACTGACATTAAAAATGAGTGAAGGAAAGGGGTGACCATATAGATTCCCTGAAGAGACCTAGAACTTACCAAATAGTTGAGAGTGTCCTTACCCTCTAAATTATAACATGAAACACTACTTTTCACTAAGAGGAACCAGATTTTTCTAGAAATGGAAGTTCTAGATCTAGGGCAGCCCAAGTTCGGGATAACTCTAGAACACTTGACTATACCAAAAAGTAAGGGTACCCTGAAAACCTGGCTCAGGTCGAAGGGCCTGGAAGCCAAAATAAAGCCACTTGTTCTATCTGTCTAAGGAAAATTTTCATTTCATTTTCTGGTAAAAATTAAAAATTATTGTATTTGAGGCAATCAAATATTTAAATTCCTTGAGTTCACAATGATATCAGATAGAAGGGAGAGAGGAGAAAAGGGATGGGAGAAAGGGAGACAGGGCAGGGAGGAAAGGAGAAAGAAAGGAAAGAGAGAGGGGGAGGGAGGCAGGGAGGAAAAGGGGGAGGGGATAAGAAAGGGCAGTTAAGTGGCTCCTCAGTCCACTTTGGATCATTCGAGGAAAGCAACAGCTGTGGCTGCTCAGGAGCAGTCCAGCCTCTCTGTGGAGAGTCCCTAGGACTTTCCATCAGAGTTTCTAGGTAGGACGGCAGATCAGACGTTACTTCCATGTGACATGAGAATAAGAAGAGTCAGGATAACAGAGAGACTTTATTTCAAAGAGTAATGGGTACTAGAGAGCCCCAAGAGGGGACAGGCCAACTGAAAAGGACAGAGAAAACTGCAGAGACACAGGAGCTGGTAGCATGTCCCCCAGGCTTTGAAGAGGCTCCAGCAGAGTGAGAGAGAGGAGGTGGAGGTCGCACCCAAATGCAGTTTCTTTCCTTTCTGAGAGGTCCTTGGGACCAGCAGGCAAGAGTAGGCTGCTGTGACACAACAGTTTCTTTGGAGAATGAAACACTCCATTCCACAGGAAGCTATTTCAGACAGAAAGCAAACACAATAGCTTCAGGCTGGCCAAGTTCACTCGGCTCTTCCCTCCTTGAGAATAAACAGTGAAGAGAACCAGAGGTCACTCTCAGAGGCGCCAAGCTGCAAAGTCTCTCAGACATGCCCCAAAGAAGCAGACCAGCAGCCACTGCCGAGAAGGGCCTTAGGCCCACTGAGCTACTTGGAAAGGCCATCCTCCAGCCTGTTAAGCTGTCAGCAGGCTATGCAGTGAGCTGGAGGTTTCTAACTGTCTGAGTTGTAACCTATGCTGGGGTGGGCTTTGGTGATGCAGCTGTCTTTGAATTATCTCTGCTCCTGTAAGCAATCCCTCTTCAATAGTCCTGTAAGTAATCCCAATAAAACCCATTGGTTCAACAACTTGGACTTTGGTAGTGTTTGTACTTTGGTCTGTCATGACTTCCCTTTCTGGTGTGTGTGTGTGTGTGTGTGTGTGTGTGTGTGTGTGTGTGTGTGTGTGTGTGTGTTGTCTTCCCAGGAAAGGTCTATAACATAATAGCTGCCAAATAACAAGATACCCAGATGAAAAGGGAAGAGCAGCCAACCCACAGCTGCACGAATCACAGCACAAAAATGTAAAAGGGGAAGGAAAATGGTTTCTGCAGGGCAGTGCTCTTCAACCTTCTGTATTAAAGGGCTTCGGCCTGTAATACAGGTCCTCAGGTTGCAGTGACCCCTAACCATAAAACTGTTTTGGCTGCTACTCTATAACTGTAACTTTGCTATTGTTATGAACCATAATGTAAATATTTTTGGAGAAGGAAGTTTGCCAAAGGGCTGGTGCCCAGCAGGTTGAAAAATGCTGGTATAGAAGATCATAATTCAACTCCCAAATTCCCAAACACAGAACAGGTTAAAAACAAACAAACAAACAAAAAGCCACCACCACCACCACCAAAACAAACAAACAAACAACAAACAAACACCCAGTCTGTAACCTCTATAAATCCCCAGAGAATTCACAGAGGAGACAAACATATGAGTGAAGTAAGGAAATCTGCTCAGTAGAAATAAAGGCAGCAACACATGGGAGTCACCAACAGGGAAGAGAGGCGGCAGAAAAAATGAGATCTTAAACAAGGAAGAAACTTGGAGATCAAAAGCATCAACGAATACAGCATCCATAGTGTTGTATATTATCAAGAAACTAGATCCTGCAGAAGAAAACGTCAGAGAGTGAAAATTGGGGGAGAGAAAAAAGATGGAGGACAGAAATTGTAGGAAAGGGAAGGGAAGGGAAGGGAAGGGAAGGGAAGGGAAGGGAAGGGAAGGGAAGGGAAGGGAAGGGAAGGGAAGGGAAGGGAAGGGGAGGGGAGGGGAGGGGAGGGGAGGGAGTGGAAAGAAGAGACACACACTGGATACTTGGGATCATGCAGGGAAACTGTCCATGTAACAACACGGGAGGGATTCTGCATTACAGTCACAAACACAAGAGCTCAGGGAAAGAATAATAAATGTGAGAAGGATAGATGCACAGAGGGAAAACAGGGAAGGCTCGCTTCTCTCCCATTCAGTAAGTGAGCAGACCCCCAACACAAATAGGGGAGTGCTCAAAACCCCAATATAAATAGGGGAGCATTGGACAGAGCCTTCAGGCATCCATAAAGGAAAAAAGAAACATGGCCAAGAACCATGGGATGTGATCAAGAGATGAACCTAAAGAATCCATGGGGTAGAAAGACCTGGTGTTAAAAACTAAAGGCATAGAAAGTTGATTTACATGAAACAATTCATCCAATCAATAAATGAGCACATGAACCGAATAAATAGTTCTCGAAAGAAGGCATACAAATTGCCAATATATGGGGCATCGGGGGAGTGTTTATCCTTAGTTATCTGGAAAACGCAAATTAAAAGTATGCGGGACTGAGATTTTATTCTACACCACTCAGAACGACTATCCTCAAGAAAGCAAGAGACCAAAACTGCCATCGAGGATGTGTGAAAAGAGGAACACACATACATTGCTGGTGGAAGTGCAAACTAGTGCAGCTGATGTGGAAATCAGCACAAAGTCCCCCAAATGCAAACTGCAACTTTTAACAGCAATCCTACGGATCAAGCTCTGCTCACCCCCTCCCAGAATCTTTGCCTGGGACCTGCAGCCTGAAGGAGACAGCCACCTCTGCCTCTGAGTGTTGTGGGCAGAGGGCCTACAGTACAAGTGGGCCTGGGGTCTGGGCCTCTTCTCCAGCCCATAGGAGGCATAGGCAGAAGAATTCTGAGACTCTGGCCAGCCTGGGCTGCACAGGGAGACCTTCTTTCACAAACCAAGCAACTTGCCATGGAACTGGCCCTCGGGGAAGCCTACTGACTCTGGAATGTAGTAGGAACAATCTGGAATGCAGACGCCTCTGAATTTGTGCTTGGAAAGAATTATAACTATGATTCCTTCAACCCAGGGTGAGGGAGCCAAAGGCAGGTGGGGGAACCTGAGCATTTGAAAAGTGGGCCGGGCTAAAGAATGCAATAGAGTCCCGGTAATTCAATGAGGAAAAGGAACAGCCATCAATCTAATGGAAAACTAACCTGCTGAACCGACCATATGGCATCCTGGCCAAAGCAGCACTATGGAGACAGTGGTGCTTGGTGGCAGGGAGGGAAGAATAGAAGGGACACAGGGGACTTCCTACAGTGACACCTCTCATCTCCAGGACCCCTCAGTTGTCACAATTCACAAAGGACTCCAAGGTAAATCTGTAGACCAGTAAAGAAGAATCGTAGGATAAGAGTTCATCGGGGCCCACCTCTGGGTTTGAAACTCACCAGAACACGCCAATCTCTGAGCATGGCATCCTACCAATCCCTGATCATGGGTCCCTGTAGCCTCCCCAGCCTTGAGTAGGTTGACTTTGACTTTGCTGCCACTGAGCATGAGACCACCTGGGGTGGAGCCTCCAACGACCTACATGGCAGATCGGCAGATCACCTACAGGCTGGCAACAGGCTTCAAGAATAGATCTGCAGGGGATGGGCCTCCCCACTATATAAACTCAGACTCTTAGTAGACGTTGGGGCCTTGATCAGAAAAATATGTCTTGGCCTCCATTATTTCTCTCGCCATTTTCTCCCATACAGCTCCTGCCTCCCATTCAGGAACCCAGTTCCTGTGGCCGCAGGCGGCTACAGGTCCCCTAGGCTTGGCTTGAAATCTCATCAATCCCCACGGTGGAAATCTCAACCCTGGAGCCCCACCCCCACCTACACCCCTACATAAGCCTGCCTCCTGCTCTCTGATGCTTCTCACCTTGGCAGAAGCAGGTGCCTTGTGTCTTTCCCAATAAAACTCTTGTGAGGTTTGTTACATAGTGTGATTTTGTAGTAATTCTTGGCTCCAGACTGCCAGGATACCTCTCTCTTCAAAGCTGTTAACCTTTGCCTTGGGAAAGCTTCCCCCCCCCTCAGAGCTGCAATGTCTCCATCCAGGAAACTTTTCTCTGTAGAACTGCCAACACGTCCAGTGGGGAACCTTTTCTCTTCAGAGCTATAGCACTTACAACAATGTGTCAGTAGTGGCTCCTGGGTTGTCACAAATGGATCCTTCTCAATATAGGATGTTTATAGAGAAGACTGGGGGAGTGAACAAGAATCCACTGAGAAGACAGGAAGGAGTGTATGGGGACCGCGTGTTCACTCTCAGCAAACCTCAAAGCCGCTCCAAAACACAGTATCTATTTTTAAATGGACCAGAGCAATGACTTGGAAGGAAGAGTTCTGTGGTATCATATTCCAGCCTCTGTAGACCAGGCTGGCCTCTGAAATTTGTTTGCCTCTGCCTCTCGAGTGCTGAGATTAAAGGCGTGCGCCACCACTGCCCAGCTTCATACTCCATTTGTATTGCTGGAAAAGATTCCTAAATATTTTCATGACATTATGTGAATTCATAGAATTGCTAGACTTTAGGAAATTCAGTAGAAACAGACAGGGGGTATATGATATGAGTACACCCTTGCATTTGTGAAAAGCTGCATCATCTGTTTGTGTATGTGGATGAAATTAAAGGTACTCTCAAATTAAAAAGAAAAGAAAGAAAAGAAAAAGAGAAAGGTGGATCAGAAACACCTAGCATAGCTGACGTCAGACTTCACTACTCCTACCGACCAAGACGTCTAAAATTGGAGCTGTAGCCAAGGCAGGTCTTTTGAAGCACTTTACAGCAGGTCAGGGTCTCTGAACGCTGTCAGCAGTGTGCCCCGCCTGCACCCCTGTTTCCACCCTTATCCAAGGAGGGCAGTTAGTTCCCTGTGCTAGAAGGTAGAGCCTGGTACAACGGAGGAGGAAACAGATGTTGAGGGTGAAGACAGACAGAGAGACCCTTAAAAGCCTTAAAAGCCATGGATTCTTAGCCAAGACCAGAAGTCCCAAGTCTGCCGAAAGACTTTTCAATAAGACTACAGGGAAGGGCTTTCAGAAGAAAGACAACAATCTTGTCCACTGGGATTTCGACACACACGGAAAATATGTTGTTCAAATGACAGCGAAATGCAAAGGAGGAGGAGGAGCAGGTTCTGGGGAGCACGGAGTGTGCTCTGGAATAGCTGAGAAAGCCTTAGGCCCGGCTCGTGGGAGTGCAGAGGGTACGGTCTCACTGCACTGCTCTACCTGGCTTCTCGTACAGTTACGTAGACATCATTGCTAAGGTAGCACTTTGACTACTGGACATTCGCCAGTGGGAAATGAAAGTTTATTACAACAAGAAGGCTTTCTAGTTTATTTCCAAAGCTTGGAACCGATCCAGTTATCCATCAACAAAGGTATTTCCTAACAGGATACATTGATGCCAACTGCGTTACATTCAGACACAGAAACATGAAAGGAAAATGGAAAAAGACTGAAATATTGATAAATATTGGCTGGACCTCAGCAACAGAGGCAGGACGGAGAAGCCCATTTGGTTCCACTTATATGCATCTCCAGAATAAAAGTGTGTGTGGGAGGGCAGCTAGCACCGGGTCACTGGTTCCTTCTGGCCCATTTGATGGCAGGGTGGTTAAGGGAGGAGGAATGGATATCAGTTTATATTTTTGCTTGATATGTTTACCATACAAGAAGGTCTCTGTTTATCAAAACTATTAGAATTACACAAATCATATCTGTCTTTTCCGCTGTATGAAAAACTTACCCCTAATTCAAGTAATATTTGAATTGACCCAACGCAATTCATGGTCCTTATTTGGGTACGATTGTGGAAAACTATCAATTGCTAATAGCATCTCTGTGATCATGAAACAGTTTGAGAAATATGAGTACGACATCCAAGAAACATTGTCCGTGTGAGGCGGCATGGTTAGCTCAGCAATGGTATTAATATTTAAGAGCAGGGTTAGGGTTAATATTTAATATTTAATATTAATATTTAAGAGCAATCTTTGCCTCCTGGGGAAGCCCACTGCAGGCTTTCTGTTCGCTTATTTTGAGACAGTCTTGCCATGTAGCCCACACTGGCCTCAAACTCCAGGCCTCTTGAGTTGTCCTCCAGAGCGCTGGGATTCCGGGCTTGTTCCATCATGCCTAACTGTCATGTAGTATTTGCGAAAGCAGAGAGATGTTATCTGGAGCTTTCTTCAACAAAACAAGAGTGGACATGAATGATGTCAGTTACTGCATCTTGGGAGGTACAGCCAACGGGATGGAGTTCATTTCGTGACTGTCTACTTCTGTATACCTTGGGTTTTCTGAGGAGGAAAAAAAAAAGCTTTAAAATGAAGTGGGGACTGAAGAGATGGCTCAGTGGTTAAGAGCACTGACTGTTCTTATGAAGGTCCTAAGTTCAAATCCCAGCAACCACATGGTGGCTTACAAACATTTGTAATGACATCTGATGCCCTCTACTGGTGTGTCTGAAGACAGCTACAGTGTACTTACATATAAATAATAAATAAATCTTAAAAAGAAAAAATGAAGTGCTTCATCTTTTAACATTAGAAACCCGGAGTAATGATGTGCACCTGCAATCCAGGTTGAGCCCCTAAATTGAAGGCCTGCCTGGGTTATGTAGTCACACCCCACTTACAAAAAAAAAAAAAAAAGCCCCCGACAAAACCCCAATCCTCCACTCAAACACAAACTAAACAATAGCAGCTAAACTTCTCTAGGAAGGGGTTCCATGGCTGGCGGCCCATGAGTAGGCAGGGAGAGGCCCCATCGCACCCCTGAGGGCATGGAGTTTCAACTTCTTCCTGATCTGGTAATTCCTGTTTCCGGGCCTCCTCAATTATATGGTGAAATAATGAGGTGGGAGGGAGCACCCCAGATGGCCTGGCCAAGGTGTCCTTCCCTAGGGATCAGCCATGAGACAGACCTAATATGAAGAAGGTCTATTGTTATGAATGGGGAGGGGACCTGGAGAGTGGGTAGAGGCAGAGAAAGGAAGGGAACAGTGAAGAACAGAAAGAGAAGAGAGAGGAAGAGGGGAAGAGGTCAGCTGGGGACACGTGGGGGATGGGGAGAGCGGAGAGGGAGAGAGGGCGAGGGGAGGGAAGGGAAGGGGGAGGCACGGAGCAGTCTTCCTATTTGCTTGGTTCCTGGTTCTACCTGGAGGGTGGAGTCCACAAGCTGTTATAGTTTAGAGGAATTGCTAACACGTAGAGCTTAAATTTCAATACAGGACAAGGCCTGGTGTCAGGTTCCCCAGCCAGATCAACTCAGCGTCACATAACGTGTAAAAAAAAGGAATTTGTATTCAACTCGGAAGTGGTGGATAGCTAGCCTTTCAAACAAAACCCCAGCTTTCTGGAATCTCCTGGCAGAGCAAAGGATCCCTTTACTTAGGCTCCACCCTCTGCCCACACCTCTGAGGCCTGGGAGCGCGATGGCTGGGACCACAGCGTCACCTGGCGGCCACACACGGCCACTACACTATGGGTGCAACCCGGAATCTTGGGCACAGGAACTCGGAGATCTGAGCAGGTGCTGAGCCCAACCCCGCCCTGCCTGCGCTGGGACCCGCGCTAAAGACAAGTCTCCCGACTAGGGACTGCTTAAGCGACAATCAGAGGCCAGCAGCTTCAGGTCTCCACCTAGCGTTAGTGCCCGGACACTGCACTGTTCAGTGATGCACTGGGAGACTGTGCCGAAGAGGGAAGTGCAGGCCTTTGAGTCCTGTCTGCTCTTCTGCCCTGCTTGGGACTTTTCAACAAAACCAAACACAGCCTCAGGGCTGCTAGAACAGGATTATTAGGACATAGCCACCGTAGGTTGAAAAACTGTAAAAGAAGTGGAGTCACGTTCTGTCTCACGCATTATGAGACAAATGCTTTCAAAACTTTGCATCTCAATATCGCAAGGACTGGCCTTGATCAACTCACCCCCAACCCACCCCCTTAACAATAGTAGCATTAGAAAATGTCAGCCCGCGCAATAAGATCAATGTGGAAGCATGATCTATGTGCGCAATTAGCCACTCAGTGTTTGAGATGCTCGGTGTCTACTGTGGGAGGCAGCGTGCTAAAGAGGAGTAAGAACTTGGCGTGTCCAAGGCAGGCTGCCTGCCTAGGGGATCACTCTGGATTTACAGAGCCAGCGGCCTGAGAGGCGAGTTTTAGCGGGTCCTGAGTGTTGCTGCCATCTAGAGGAGAATCGCTGCAGGACATGTTCTTTTAACTTCGAAACTGCTTGAGTTTTTATGAACTAACAGCAAGAGCAAAGAGTTAGAAGGGCTGCAGTCAGACAGGGAGGACTTGCCCTAGGCTGGGCACCCTGCTGAGTTACAGGCTCCTCCCAACCTTCCCAACCACTCTGCACCCTGTCTGAATACTCCAGAGGCTCAAAGGTGCAATCATAGGGAGAGATTACCCTTGGGGGCTATTCTGAGAACAAGGCCTTCTTAATTGGAGCCCAAATGCCTAGGTGTATTGCTTGCCCCCCCTTTTTTTAAACAAAGGAAAGCATACAAATCCAGAGAACCTAAAACTATTTCTGTAGCCATACTCCTGTTTTAGCAGTAAAATCTAAATCTACTATGTGTCTGCAGATGGAGACCTCCAATATTGAAGCTCTGCTGTGTCTAAGAGGCTTTTTCTTCTCCCCTTATGGTGTTTGGTTTGTTGTTGAGGGCCTCTACCTTCCATCCTCTCCTGCTGCCCGCCTTCCTGCTTCCTACAGATGTCTTGACTCCTAACTACGCTACTCCACCACACAGTAGTGGAGGCAGTGACCCTGGGGTAGACTCCAGAAGATGAGTCAAAAAAGCTGAGCTGAGAGCCCCTGATAGGCCAGAGATGGTGATCTGGGATCCAGATGCCACCTGAGGACTGAGCGTGAGCCTCCAGCAGGACAGATAACCTCTCCTGCGGCTGCCCAGCCTCACTTACACGGTGCCCTGCAGGAGCTGGGGTCCTAGCTCATCGCTTTTCTCAGCAGCCTCAAGCACCATTCCCAGTACTCAGAAGGAATCACACTTTCAGGGACTTGAGAGACGTGAAAAACATCATACAGATGTTTTTCAGAAGAGCAGGTGACCCGCAGGCCTTTCTGAAATTCACTGGCCCCAGACATGCTCTCTGGAACCTCCAGAGGCCAAGTTGGCAGTGTGGCCCCATCTAAGAGTACCCATAAACCATCATGAACCAGGGTCATGTTGTTTTTTCACCCCTCACAGGAGCAGTGCCCAGTGCTCAGAGCTATAGCAGTGAGGGCACAGATGAACTCCACTTGTGTGGTGCACTTGAAAAAAAATCCTGTCTGGAGGGAACAGGTACAGATTTTTATTGTCATTACTTCCTTTTAGAAAAGGCGCAGCAATGATTTACATGGGATTTGTGTACTAGCAGGTATTGTAAGAAATGCAGGGTGATTTAAAGTATATAGGAGGATGTTGGCAGGTTTTACACAAACACTACACTTAGAAGAAACACATCTCTAGTCCCAAGAAGAGAAACCTTACCTATTTAGAAATAATGAAGCCAACTGTAACAGCCTTATTTCTTCAAAGATACTAACACCAAAAATAGTCATACTCTAAAATATTGGAATCAGGATTACAACATCCAGGGAACACAACCCCATTCATAACAATCATTTTATCTCACCCAATCTCCAAACCCTCAAAGTTAGTGTTTTGGTTGTTGTAATCCATGAAATCTTTGTCCCCTGGCCCTCAGGGATTCCCACATCTTCAGATGCTTCTCCTAGTGCCTATTAGGCTCCAGACAAGCCCTGATTTCTCTTTTCCTTCTTGCCATTTTTCAGAAGGCATTCAGTTTTATGAATGACCTTAAGTTTGTGCTTGTGTGGATATAAATGTGCTGGGTGAGCGTGGAAAGCTTGTTTCATGAATACAGACAAACACCTGTTCTCAAAGTGCACAGGGCATCACAGCATCCCCAGGGATGCTCCACCCTAGCCAATGACCTTGGGCAACACTGTATAGTGTAGGTCCAGACCAAAGAGTTGCCACATGATACCTTCAAGTACACAGTCTCCAGGAAGGCATGCAACAAGGAAAGAGGTTATCAGATCTGACATTTCTGGAATTCACTTAGCCATGGAGGGTAGTTTCCTGCTCTGCACACTAGCCTCATAGGGATTGACACATTCATCAGGAAGAGAATGGCTCTGCAAAGCTGCAGGAGATGTCTTCGACTTGCTTAGGGCTTTGGATAATGTTTTTGTTTTTGTTTATTTTATACAGGGTCTCTCGATGTAGCTCTGGCTGTACTGTAACTTGCTCTGTAGACCAGGCTGGCCTTGAACTCACAGAGTTCCACCTGCCTCTGCCTCCTGAGTACTGGGATTAAAGGTGTGCACCACAACTGTCTGGCTTTAATTGGGCATATTTTAATAAAAAGAATATATCGTGTTTGCTTATAAAAACAACATGCTGGGGGTTGGTGGCACAAGCCTTTAATCCTATCACTGGGCAAGCAGAGGCAAGTGGATCTCTATGTGTTTGAGGCCAGCCTGATCTACAGATCAAGTTTCAGGACAGCCTGGACTACACAGAGAAACCCCATCTTGAAAAAACAAGCAAACAAACAAACAAACAGAAACAAAAAACAACATTTGTTCTTGTATGTGAAATTTCGAAATCAAAGAGAATGAATGAAGGCAGAGAGTTAACTTTTCATAACCATAACAAAGAGCTGAGACAATCAACTTACCAAGAGTAAGGGTTTATACTAACTCACACTTTTCTATTTCATTCCATAACCAAGCAACCCTTAAAAGGATCTGTATTAACTCAGGGCATCCCAAACTAAGTTCTCAGCACAAAGGAGATTTATTTGCCCCAGAGGCATTCAGGGCAGGGAATAATTGATGAAGATGAGAGATAGAGGAGGATGGAGAAGGGGAAAGGAATAAGGGAGATGGGGAAGGGATATTTAACCCGGAGTGGAACTAAGGACTGCTTCTGGATAGAAAGGAGAGAGCAGTGGCCCATAGTCAAATGGTGGTTTGCTTTATGCAGGTAAAAAGAGGAACCCTAGCCAGGTGTGGTGGCGCACGCCTTTAATCCCAGCACTCGGGAGGCAGAGGCAGTTGGATTTCTGAGTTTGAGGCCAGCCTGGTCTACAGAGTGAGTTCCAGGACAGCCAGGGCTATACAGAGAAACCCTGTCTCGAAAAATCAAAAAAGAAAAAGAGAGAGAGAGAGAGAGAGAGAGAGAGAGAAACCCTGTGTAAGGATGAAGTCTTTAATTCTAATTGGGCATGTTAATGAACCAAAGGGGGCTTTCCATTGTTGGACTTCAATGCTTTGACAGTTCTACCCTTGGTCGTGAACCTCCGAAAGAGGAAGTGGCCAAATAAAGGAATAGAACTTGAGGGGGCGAGATTTCGCAATACAATCTAGCAGTTTTTAGAAAGGCAGAAGAGATGGGGTGGATGGACAAGGCCTGCCAGGACCACCCAAGCTCTGGCTGGCTAGAGTCCCTTCACCTGTTGGCTTGGGCTTGTGGTAGACCATTATGGTGGGAGACATGGATCAGCAGAGATATTCATCTCCAGTCCTGGCATAAAACAAAACAAAACAACAAAACAAGCAAACCAACCAACCAACCCCTCCCACGCAATACACAAAGCAGGCAGTGGTGTGTGTGTGTGTGTGTGTGTGTGTGTGCGCGCGTGCATGCACATCCATAAGTGCATGTGTGGATATCAGAGGACAACCTACAGGAGTTGGTGAGTTGGTTCTCTCCTTCCACCATGTGGTTCCTAGGGATCAAACTCAAGTTGCCAGACTTGGAAGCAAGCATCTTACCTACAGAGTCATCTCGCTAGTCTGTGCAATGTCTTTCCAGGCTATGTCAACCACAACTTAAAACTTCTCATCAGACGCCACCTCTTTTTTTTTTTTTGTTTTGTTTTGTTTTCAATTTTTATTAGGTATTTTCTTCATTTACATTTCAAATGCTATCCCCAAAGTCCCCTATACCCACCCTGCTCCCCTACCCACCCACTCCCCCTTCTTGGCCCTGGCCTTCCCCTATACTAGGGCATATAAAGTTTGCAAGACCAAGGGGCCTCTCTTCCTAATGATGGCTGACTAGACCATCTTCTGCTACATATGCAGCTAGAGAAACGAGCTCTGGGGGTGATGGTTAGTTCATATTGTTGTTCCACCTACAGGGTTGGAGACTCCTTCAGCTCCTTGGGTACTTTCTCTAGCTCCTCCATTGGGGGCCCTGTGTTCCATCTGATAGCTGACTGTGAGCATCCACTTCTGTGTTTGCCAGGTACTGGCATAGCCTCACAAGAGACGCTATATCAGGGTCCTTTCAGCAAAATCTTGCTGGCCTATGCAACAGTGCTTGT
>NC_034590.1:105155774-105173793 GCF_900095145.1 Mus pahari
CAATCTGTTGGTGGCCTTTTTGTCTTATTGACAGTATCTTTTGCCTTACAGAAGCTTTGCAGTTTTATGAGGTACCATTTGTCAATTCTCGATCTTACAGCACAAGCCATTGCAGTTCTATTCAGGAATTTTTCCCCTGTGCCCATATCTTTGAGGCTTTTCCCCACTTTCTCCTCTGTAAGTTTCAGTTAGACGCCACCTCTTAAAGGTTCCCTCACTTTTCCATAACACCGAAGGGTGGGGACCAAGTCACTTAACACATGGGCCTTTGGAACCCAGTCAAGATTTGAACCATGGCAGGAAGTGTATTTGCAACTCTCTGCTAGAAACTCTTCACATTTCTGTTGTCAGCCTGCAGAAGAATGCCACAGAGAATGAGTAAATTGTAACCAGATCCTACAGAGCATGGGAAAAAAAGCAGTCAGATACAAAGAAACAGGCGGTGAGCCTCCTGGAATGTGCTGGTCTCAGGGAAGTTGTTTGGGAAGTGAGCTCTCTGGATCCCGGGGCCTGGGGCCAGGGTGTGGAAATCTACAGAGCTGAGTTCTTGGGATGCCTGTCGGTTCCCAGGTGTGTACTATCATCCAGTTAAACATTCCAGACCCGGGCAGAAAGTAAGTGAAGGAAGCTTTGCTCAGTCTTATTCTTGGAGGATTTTTATTTCAGAGTCAAAGGTCCCATTGTTCATAACAAAAAGGTGCCTGTAATACAACTCCCTAAGGAAAACAACTCAGGCCACAGAGCTCCTGCCACAGGGCTCCTATCACAGGGCTGGGCTGGGTCTCTTCTTCCTTCCTGGGTAACTTATCCTTCAGATGTGGGAATGCAGGTGCATGGGTGTCATGCTGTGCATGTGGAGGACAGGGGACAGCTTTGTGACCTTGATTCTCTCCTTTCACCTTTACAGAATCTGGGGCCTAAACTCAGGTCATTGGGCTTATCAGGCATTTTACCTCCTGAGCCGTCTCCTGACACCCCTTTATTTGTTTGAAAAGCAACTAGTAACCCCATCAACATGCATTTCCCAGTGTAGCTGTATCCAGGGAGGGAGCAGTCCTGGCGGCTCTTATGGTAAAATACTGGGGAATTTGTAATGAAGACCTCTGGGCATGGAATCCCTCCCTGTGACCCCCAGGACAGTCTCTCTTTCCCAGAAATCCTGGTGAGGTTTCCGGAGCTGAGTCAAGGACCTCTCTAGCCCAGGCTCTACCCTGGAAATTGTCAAAAAGGGACAGCAATAAGACAAAGGACTGACATTTATCCAGGACAAACCACACACTAGGTGTCATTCTGTCTTTAGTGAATATCCTGTGAAGAGGTCATCATAGGCCAGTGGTTTCCAACCTACCTGATGCTGAGACCCTTTAACTCTGTTCCTTGTGTTGTGGGGAACCCCAGCCAAACTATTTTGATTGCTACTGCGTAACTGTAATTTGCCAATGTTGTGAACTGTAATGCAAATACCTATGTTTTCTGATGATCTTAGGTGACCCATGTGAAAGGGTCATTTGATCCTTCAAAGGGGTCCTGACCCACAGGTTGAAAAGTACTGCTGTATCATCACGATGTCACATAGATGGCCAACTAAGAGCTAACTGAGCAATGGATTATCCTTATTTTTCATTTTAAAATCCATGTTAAACACATGGCCAGAATTTTTAAAAAATAGCATAGTTGTAATGGATCTGTAGAAAAGACATCCTGTTCGTCTCTGCACTCCTCCCATGCCCTTGCACTCTGAGCTTTCTTTTCCCATTTTTTCCTTCTTTCTTTTTTTTTCTTCTTTGCCTTGAGCTGCTTACTTTGGGAGGAGACTGCCTACCATTTCCATCCCTCTACCTCCACCCACACACTCACTTTCAGCATCCAGCCATGTCCCTCATGTGTGTATGTTGTGATCTTGGGAAGAACTGTAATTACAACTATAACTATATAACTATATTATTTCAGGATCTATGACCACACTGTGAACCCTGAGATTGTATTGTTTACTAGAAAAACCGGTTTCTGGTTGTGATGTGGCTCAGCTTTAGCACACACCTTTAATCCCTTCTGGCTGGAATACAGACACATCTTTTAGTACACACTTTTAATTTCAAACAATGAAGGTAAAGTTAGTTTGTAGAAGAAAGCACCCATGCTTGAAAGTGATTTCTAATTGAGTGGCAGACAAAGTGATAAATCAGAGAAAGATTTGACAGAATAGGATATGCTCAGCTCTTAGGCGAGAGAAGAAAAGGAAACTACTTGAGGGGCAGTGCAGAGAAAGGCAGGAGGCAGTTTTACTGGGAGAGGTTTTACTAGGAGAGACAGGTTGAAGAGAGAACAAACTAGACACAGGTAAGGACAGAATGAGCCAAAAAATGAGGAGTCAGGAGAGTAGAACTGATTGACAAAGTTAGTTTGAGGCCAAGCAGAGCAATTTAGTCACAGGCTAAGGAGCCACATCAAATGAGTGAGCTTGGAGAGGAGTTTGAGCCAGAACAGTTGAGTTGAACCACCCAGCCAGAGCTCAGAAAGAAAAGGAAAAGGTGAGCTTACTCAACAGTGGATCTCAGAGGCTGAAAACATTCTAGGTCTATATAAGATTGTACAGAGGTTAGAAGCTTCCAGAACTGGGCCTAGGTTAGGAGAGGGAGGCAGTAAGCCTTGGAGACCACAATTGCTACAGGAGAATAAAAGTTACATTTGCACTATATAACTATAACCACAATTATAACTATATAACAATAACTATATAATCATAATTATAAAACCATAACTGTAACTATATAACTATGTAACTATATAACAACTAAATAACTATACATCTATGTAAAACTTGACAGCCACATAGTAAATTAAATCATAGTTATTGTTCACTTTGTTGCATTTTTAAGATGTATTTTATGTTTGTGTGTACATGCATATATGTGCACCACATGAGTGTCTGATGCCCAGGTTGGACAGAAGAGGCAGTGAGCACTGTATGGGTGCTGGAGACTGACCTGGGTCTTTCAGAAGAGCAGCAAGAGCTCTTAAACACAGAACTGTCTCTCTGTTTTTTGTTTGTTTGTTTGTTTGTTTGTATTCCTTGAATCACTTATCTATAACATGTTCTCATTTGTTCAACTTTGGGTGCTCATCACAAAGTCACTTGTTGTAGCCCCCAAGATGGAGAAGTTCCTCAGAGCTTCCGTATGGGACTTGAGTCCACATCACAAGTCTCCAAGAGCCACTAACTGTGGCCTGCAGTCTCCTGCCTCATTCTCCTTGGACTTCTCTTTCCCCCATGCTGTGCTCACTCTGTAGTCTGTGCACCTAAAATGTGGTCTTTCTTGATTTGTCTCAAGCACATCTGCTGGCCATACCCTAAGAGGGAGACCTGACAGGGCAAGTGAATCAACATTGGTATCAAAACCCTAATTACTCTGCTTTCCATTCTACTCGTTCTCCCGGGAACTTAAAGATCACTCCAGTGTCTTTTCCCTCCCACATTTGCTGTCAAGGTGCCCCAAATGCTGATTTCCTGGACTTCTATAGGAGCTGTTGTTTTTAATTATTATTTTTTACGTTTGTTATTCTTCCCTCATATATTACATCTCAACTTTAGTTTCTCCTCCCTCCCTTTTCCCCAAGTCCCTTCCCTCCATTTCCTCTTTCCCCCAAATTCACCCCCACTTTGCCTCCCCTCAGAAAAGAGCAGTCCTAACAGGGACATCAACCAAATACAGTATAACAAGTTACAATAAGACCAGGCACATATTCTCACGTCAAAGCTGGATGAGGCAACCCGGTAGGAGGAAAAGGGTCCCAGAGGCAGGCACAAGAGTTAGAGATAGCACCTGCTCCCACTGTTAGGAATCCCACAAGAGCACTGAGCTACACCACCCATAGCATATATGCAGAGGACCTAGGTCAGACCAGTCCAGGCTCCTTGATCTCTGTGAGCTCACTGTCATCCTGGTCAGTGGATTCTGTGGACTGTGTTCTTGCACAACTGTCTCCCAGGAGGCATCACATAGTGACAGATAGAAATAGAGACAGCGACCCGCAGTCAAACATCAGGGAGAGCTGGGAGAGTCTTGTGGAAGAGTAGGGGGAGGAGTTGAGTGAGCCGACGAAGTTAGGGACACCACAAGAAGACCCAGAGGGTACAGGAGCTGGACCTAGGCTCCCTACATATTTGTAGCAGATGTGCAGGTTGGTCTTCATGCGGGCCCCCTAACCATTGGAGCTGGGGCTGTCTGATTCTGTTGTCTCTCTGCCATTGGATTCCCTTCCCCTAGCTACAGTAGTCAGTGCCTCAGTGGGAGAGGATGTGCTCAGTCTTGCTGTAACTTGATGTCCCAGGGTAGGTGGGTACCCAAGGGCTTTTTTCCCTTCTCCTCAGAGAAGGGGAGGTGGAAATGGGGAGAGAGATTTGTGAGGGTGGGCTGCTACTGGGGTTGAAGTGAATAGATAAACAAATTAATGAAAACAAAACAAAACAAAACATCCCGAGTGAGGTAACCCAGATCAGACCCAGAAAGACAAACACGGTATGTACTCATGTATAAGTGGATACTAGCTGTAACATAAAGGATAGTCATGCTATAATCTACAGACCCACAGAGGCTAAGTAATGAGGAGGGGTTAAAAGGGGCGAGCAAGGACTTTTCTGGGGGGTGGGTGGGGATGGAGACAGGAAGGATCAGGTAAGTAGGATGGAGGGAGAGACTACTGGGAAAGACTGCTGGAACTGGGGGGTCATTTCAGGAGCAAGGTAAAAACCTAGTGCAATGAAAACTCCATAGAGTCTGTGAGGGTGAGACTAGTGAAGACCCCTAGCAATGGGGGACACGGAGCTTGAACCAGCCACCCTTTGTAACCAGGCAAGGCCTCAAGTGGAGGGATTGGGACATCAACCCAACCACGAAACTTCCGACCCACAGTTTGTCATGTCTGCATAATGTGTTGGGAGCAGAGCCCAGAATAAACCTCATCAGTGAGACCAGGGGAACTTCATCCAACAACTGATGGGAGCAGATGCAAAGTCTCGCAGCCAAACATTAGGTGGAGCTCCGGGAGTCTGTGGAGGAGGGGGAGAAAGGGCGAGAAAGGGGGAGAAAGAGAGCCAGAGGGATAAAGGACACCACAGGAACTGTATTTCCGGACTCTGTTCTTTAGTGGTTGGAAGGCTCCTCTGTTTGTCCTTAGCACTGTGTCTACTCTCATGCCCACTCTCCTGGGCAACTCGTGGGCTCTTTGATCTGGAATTGCATGTTCTGGCATGTTTCCTAGAAGGCTTTTCTCAGCTGTTTTCTTCCTTGTGGTCTTAATCTTCCTGGGACGTTTTTGTCATGGGGATATTGGAGCTAGTGGGGATATTCTCTTCCTATTATTGATCTTTCATCTGCTCTGTGAGCTCTCTCTGTCTCTGTCTCTGTCTCTCTCTCTCCAATCTGTTAATTTTTTTCCACCTTCGTCAAAACTTCAATTTCTAATAACAGTTTTTCTTTCTCTTATTGTTCACTCTCTCCTCCATGGTCTCAGCTAGCCCAGTGCTGTTTCTGATCATTTGTCTTTCCATCATCTTGTTTGCATTTTTAAGCTGTCCAGTGATCCATGACTGTTCATCTTTAAATGTGGAGACAATGCCGGCATGTCTTAGAATCTGGGGTTGTGGAATGGGGACTTGGCACAGAGGTGGGTGGTCCTTGTGGTAGCTGAGTAATGGCTACATAGCTGAATCTGTGGGTCTTTCCTTCCTCTCAGTAGCTGGATTCTCAGGGGAAGATGTTTCTGTGTCTTGCCTGTGGAGAATAGACTTTTTAGACCCTAGGGCCTTCCACTAATTTCTGGCTTTTCTCTAAAGTCAATCAGGACAGTATTCTTCTGGCAGCTGGAGTAAGAAAGGATGCAAGGACACTTACTGCCTTTCTACGGGGTTCTGGGCCCACTCACTGTACCTTAATTCCACCCACCCTTCCACACCTCAGGAGCTCCGTGGAGCTCCCAGCTTCCAGAATGCTCAGTGGGGATGACTCCAGATGAAGCCCAGTTGTCTTGCCATTTATTACTTCTACATCTGTCTCCAGCCTCTCGAATGATCTCCCACTTGTCTCTTCTTTACAGCTTTGTGTGTGTGTGTGTGTGTGTGTTTGTGTGTGTTTGTGTTTTAAATTCCCTTTTCTCCTTTTTAAATTTTCATTAAAAAAATATACTCCTGTAACAGCTAGAGTGAATTTTCATACATGGTCGACTTGCCCACATCCCATGAAGAACCCCAAGTAGCTACTGAAGCACTAAACTTAACTCTTCTCCAGGCTCCACTGTTTATTCGGGATTCAGGACTAGTGACAATTTACCTGAATCCAAACAGTGCACAGGTTTCTATGGGAGTAAGGAAAGCGTGACCGACTTCGTGAGTTCAGCTGATGACAGCAAGTGTGGTCAGATAGATCCTCTGGCAGCCAGCCAAGGGCAGCCACACGTGGGGTACAGGACCACCATGCAACCCTCCTGTGCATGAGAACACACGCTTAAGAGAAAGGCCATTATCTGTCATGTGACTGGGCTTTGAGACTCCCTGTCTTCCAGTCCAAGTTTCCCAGGGGATACTAGCAAGCTCTGGCAGAAAGAATATCAGCCTAAGGGTTCCCAACTGTTAAGAACCCCTCCCAAGTACACACCTGCCAGGCTAGGAGCACCATCAGAGGAGCCCCTCCTTCACATATCCTCAGTACTGAGTGTGGTATTGACTTCCTGTGGCCTTTCCAGGCCATCTGTTTGCAGTCTTAACTCTGGAGTAATCAAACAGCTATCTGGAGGAGCTCTGGGCTCGCAGCAATTACACATCTCTACAGTGAGCTTTTGGTGTGATGCAGGTGAACTTGAGGAAGGTGTAGGAGGGAAGCTGGGGTAATTAGAATAACAGCTCTGGGTGGTGAACTCCCTTACTGTGAATGAGACCCAAGCTTCCTAAGAGCCTCTCTCTGGCAGTTGGAGATTTTATCCTATTTGCTACAACTGGATTCTGACTGGCAGGACTTGTTTGAGCTGGAATGAGGCAGACAGAGCAGGTGCTGCCAAAGAGAAGATTTACACAGTCTCCCTTTTTGGTTAATTATTTGTGGCTCTTCCCAGCAGCTCCTGACACTGCTCATGTTCCGTGGTGGATGTGGAATTTCTCTGCTTTCCTCCACTTCTTAGTTATCAATGGCTACCCTTTGGTTTCACTGTTGCTGCTGTATGCCCTATGGATCTGATAACTGCAAGACAATGTGAACCCGCCACGTTAGTGCCACACCCCTAGTCCCCCATGCTACGCCTCTCCAGGCCTCTTCTCTCCACTGCACCACTGAATCCATTGCTCATTTTCACCATCTCTAGAATTTTGTCTTTTTCTGAGTGCCATGTGGATGGGATTATGTGGCATGCAGCCCTTCAGCCTGGCTTCTGTCACTTAGCGATAAACACCTGGCTTACCTTTCTGTCTTTTTAGGGCACTGTTTTCCATGCTTTCTTCCTGCTGAGGTGTCTGTTTGCCCACTTATCTAAGGAAGGACACCTTGGTTGCTTTAAAGTTTTAGCAATTATGCATAAAGTGGCTTTTCTGGGCCTGATGGTATAACCTCTACTTTTAGTACCTAGGAGAAGGCAGAGGGAGGACTCAGAGTTCAAAGTCATCCTCAGCTACATAGAGTTAGAGGCCAGCCTGAGTTACATGAAACCCTGTTTCAAAAACAAAATAAGAATGTAGTGGCTGTAAGATTCCTCTCTCTCTCTCTCTCTCTCTCTCTCTCTCTCTCTCTCTCTCTCTCTCTNCTCTCTCTCTCTCTCTCTCTCTCTCTCTCTCTCTCTCTCTCTCTCTCTCTAGTCTATAAGTGTATATGTGTTCATGGGTGCACTCATACACAGGTATGTGGAGGCCAAAGGTCGATGTTGGATGTCTTCCTCATTGGCTCTCCACCTTGATTTCTGAACCAGGGTTCACTACTGAACCTGAAGTTCATGGCTTGGCTAGACTGGCCAGCAAGCCTCAGGGTACTCTCATCCCTAAGGGACTGGGGTTACAGGTGCACCATGCCCCCCCCTCAGTGAGATGAACATTTTTGTGTTTTATTCATTTATTTGTATGTGTGTTTGAGGATCTAATCCAATACTTCCACATATTAGACAAACTCTCTCTCACACGGAGATACGTCTTTTTATGTTTTATTTGAGATAGGTGCTCACTGACTTTCTTAGGCTGGCCTTGAACTCGCCACCCTCTTGGTTCAACATCACAGGAGTGGCTAGGATTTCAGACTTGTGCTGCCAGACCCTTATAAATAGCTTTTTGTAGTTTCCCCCCACTCCTATCTGCAAATCTTGGGCAGCATGTCTTCCCTGATTAGTTTTGTCCTCAACTTGACACACTTGGAAGATGGACTGTCAATTAAAGGATGGCTTGGACTGGATTGGCTTGTGGGTATGTCAGTCATTTCCTTGATTGCTGATTGACATAGGAAGGCACAGCCTACTGTGGGTGGGCGGTATCATCTCTAGGTGGGTAGGTCTGGGCTATATAAGAAAGGTGGCTGAGAAAGCAGAGGAAGCAAGCCAGTACTCAGTGCTCCTCTGTGGCCTCTGCTTTAGTCACTGCCTAGAGTTCTTGCCTTAGCTTCCCTCAATGATAGACTGTAACCTATAAGCTGAAACAAACCCTTTTCTCCTTAAGTTGGTTTTGCACACATACATACATACATACATACATACTCACACACATGTGTATGCATATAAATGTACATATATGTATATGGTATATATATGTATGTGTATCTCGGGCCCCTTGTTCAGTGTACATATGTGGGAGAATTTCCTGGCACCTCAGTTTCTGATACAGTGGTAACAGCTTACCTGCAGCTTCAGGGGTGTTTCACCCCAAAGAGGCATGCAGCTGGTTCTCAGGGGTCACGCTAATCAGCTGCTACATTTCTACTCTGCCTACCCAGTGTCAGAATGGGCATGCTACTGAGTGGGGCATGGCGTTACATGTTAGAGCAGGCTTCCAGGTGAGCAGTAGCCAGGCTATGAGCCAAGGATGGCTGAGTAGCAGGGAAGCCAGAATCTACTCTCCAAGAGTAGAAGCCCCTTCATTTTGCCCCAGAAATCTTCTGTAGCCTGAAGGCCCCATTCATTTCAGACTGGAGGTATCAGAAACTAAATGGCCACGTTGGCATCATCTCCATCACCATGACACACACACCAAGGCACTTTTCTCTGTAAACATAGAAAGGCGGCTTTATAAACGGCTCTCAGGCAACTGATGGAGGGCTATTTACTTGTGCATTTTCCCCCCCAACAGCAGCTAAATCACAGCTTGGGCTTTTCCAAGCTCAGCAAAGTTTCATTATTAAAAACAAAAGTTATTAGTTTCCATGCCAAACAGTAAATCAAGGTGAATATTATGCTGGGCTCATAAAGAAAAGGCATAAAGAAAGAGGCCTACGAGAGAGAGAGGCATGATTGACCTAAGTATCCTGTGGGAAGCGGAGGGAGACATGGGAGAAGTGACATCCTGGTAGGTCTGGCTACCTGGTATACCCACAGATTTGCAGGGTAAGGGTCCGGAGTGGTTTTTTTTTTTTAAAACCACCATGCTTAGGGACACTACAGAGACATACATGGAGAACAGTCATAAGACAACAAAGCCAGGCTATACCCATGTGGGACAAGCACCTCACAGGCCTCACTTCTCCTAATCCTCTTGCACAGCAGCCTTCCCAGTTATTCTAGCCTCTGGTTTTCTTCCTCTTCCTCCTTCTCAGCATTGTGGGGACATCTGTTCCCCCTGTATGTTGTGAACTGTAATGGGTTCACAGACTGTGCTTTCTAAACAAGTGAGCAAGAATGCTGGTCCCTAAGTTTATAGTTGGTCACCACATTGACTGTTCTAGAATCATTCCAAACAGAGAGAAATTGGGAGTGCTGAGTCTGGTAACACTGTCTCTGAACTTCTGTCTCCCATCTTTAGTCTCCCCCCCTGCCCTGTGAGTGTGTGTTTGTGTGTGCATGTGTATATGTGTGTGTGCATGTGCATATGTGTGTGCATGTATGTACACATACATGTTCATGTATGTTCATGTATGCACATGTTTGTGCTGGGTAATTCTCCAGAGGCCAATCTTAGTATTATTCCCCAGAAGATGCCCACCTTGTTTTCTGTGCAGAGTCTGTTACTGACCTGGAGCTCCTAGTTAGGCGCAGTTGGCTGGCCAACGAGCCCATGAGATCTACCTGTCTCCATTTCTCTAGAGCTGGAATAATGAGCACACATCACTGTGTCTGGTTTCCTATCTTTAATCTTGCCCTTGTTCTTCCTTAAGTTCTTCACTCAAATGAGTGGGGCAAAGAGCAGGAGTAGGGTCCACAAAGCTGACCTGGTGAATGCCCTTCCATGTTCACCTCCACTGCTGAGCTCCTAGAAGTGTGGGTAGAGGTGGCTGTGCAGATGACCCCGTAGGACCTGTGCAGTTTCCTACTGGACAGGCTCCCTAGGCTTGTGTTCATGACTGAGTCGTTCAGCTTTAAGCTCAGGCTGTTTGTTAGCACACACTCCTCTGTAGTGGTCTAAGGTGCTACCCTTTCCGCACTGCTGCTTTTCTTATTCAAAGGTGACTGAAGCACATTGGGGAAGGGGCTTCCAAGCAGATGGCTGACAGGATGCCGAGTCTGGCCATGTCTTTATCCCTCCCAGTCTTCCACACACACTCCAGTTGCGCATCCTGCCTTTCTTACAAGTCTTTGCCCATATAGTTGTAAGTCTGGACAATTTTAGAGGCTTCCTCATAAATACTTTCTGGGTTTTCTTGTCTTTCACAGCCCTCTGTCTTCCACTTCACAGGTTGTGACCCAGTCATAAGTCTCAGTCTTTATTTTTTTAAATCTTATTTATTTATTTTGGACAGCCCTGGCTGTCCTGGAACTCACTCTGTAGACCAGGCTATCCTCGAACTCAGAAATTCGCCTACCTCTGCCTCCCAAGTGCTGGGATTAAAGGCGTTTGCCACCACGCCCGGTTAGTCTCAGTCTTTAAAAAGAACTTTTTCTGTGTTCATTCCTCATGAATCCCAACCTAACAAACACGTAACGATGCTCTGAGCTCCAGGTGCTGCACTTGTGAGCATGCTCTGTTCCTCCTTACATGCAGAAAGGCTAGCTTGCTGGATATGGCCCCAAAACTGGGAAGAAAAAGAATGAGTGTCAGTCAGAATATGGGATCAGAAAGGAAGATCCCAAGGAAGATACTAGATGGGAAAGGGGCAGATGGAAATCACTCCATTTCCATCATGTGTTGTCCCAGGGCCTGCCAACATCCCTGCTGAGGATGAAGGCCCTAGTCCATGTTCACCCTTCCCACCAATGGCAGAGCCTCAGTGTTTGTCAGCTCTTCATCCTTGTGATAAATACTTCAGAGAAAGAACTGAAGGTGATGGGTTTAATTTAGATCATGGTTTCAGGGTGTCAGTCTGTTTGGTTGTCTCTGTCACTGTGGACACATGAAAGGTAGAGCATCCTGGCAGAAAGGTGTGGAGAAGCAGAACTGTTCACCTGATATCAGTTGGAGGGAAAGCAGGTGGAAGGGAGGAAGGAAGGGAAGGAAAAGGAAGGGAGGAAAGGAGGAAGGGTCAGGAATGAGACCTAGCTCCTAATATTGGCTCCTAAGGGAGCTACTTCCTCCAATGAGATTCCATTCCTAGTTTCCTTCTCTTCCTATAATACCTCCTATAATTCCATCAATGGAGGCATCTCTAGATTAGGTTAGAGCTCTCATGATTCCATGATTCCTCAGTGATTCTACACACTGACTAGAGGCCATTTGGGAGGCACTTCACCCCTAAACCAAAATATATTTTGAGGTCCCATTGGATAAATAAATAAATAAATAAATAAGTGAGCAAAGAAATAAGAGCCTAGATTATGTAAGACTTTGATCATAGTTGATTAAGAAAAATCTCAAGCCGGGCATGGTGGCTTTCCATTGGGAGACAACTATTGTTAGAGTAGCTGGACCCACCAGAGCCTGTAAGCCACTCTAATAAATCCCATATATAAGATATCTTTTATTTATACTATATATGACCTATTTATATTTTTATATATTGATTATTTTACATATATTCATTCAATCAGTTCTGTTCCTCTAGAGAAGCCTGAGTAAATATATCCTCTTAAGCATAGAGAAACTGAGGCCTCACATCTCTGAATGTCCTGACTTACCTCCCCCCCCATCCCCTAGCCTGTAAAGTTTAATCATTTGCCACAGACTCAGGGTGCTGTGTGCCACCCGTAGTGCTGGCTATCCCAGCTGATGCCCAGCCTGTTTCCTCTGGGATGTTTATAAACATTAGACACTGGCTGAAGTGACTGTCCCTGTGGGGAATGATGGCTCCACTGATGTGAATGAGCCACTATTCACATTATCTACAGTATTTTGTCTAAGGGTCAAGTCAGTGAATCTGTACATATCTCTAGCCATATTCTGTTTTTAGAAAGCAAAGGCCATGAAGTCCTGAGACATATATTTTGAGATTTTTCTTTTCTTTTCTTTTCTTTTCTTTTTTGTTTGGTTTTTCGAGACAGGGTTTCTCTGTATAGCCCTGGCTGTTCTGGAACTCACTTTGTAGACCAGGCTGGCCTCGAACTCAGAAATCTGCCTGCCTCTGCCTCCCGAGTGCTGTGGATATTTCTACAGGGTATTATCTTGATAGCTGCTATAGAAGGCTCAGCTCCACTGTGGGCAGCACCATTCCTTAGGCAAGTGTTCCTGAATCATGTAAGAAAGCTAACTAGGCATGATCCCGGGAGCAAGGCAGCAAGCAGTGTTCCATGGTTTCTGCTTAAAGTTACTACTTGAGATCTTCTAGACTTCCCTCAATGACGGACTGACCTGTAAACCAAACAAACCCTTCCCTCCCCTATGGTGCTTTTGTTCAGAGTCTTATCAAGGCAACAGAGGGGAAACTGGACTATCTTGTTAACTTTTAGGTATGATAAAAAGCCTAAAGATTTTTCCCAATCCTAAATATCTATACCTGGAGCAGAAAGGCTCCAGGATGAGCTGTAATGGGGATTCTTCACATGGGAAGCAGGCTGAGGTGGGTGGGGTTCTTCCCAAATGGATTTTACACAGAAGCTAGGTCAGGGGCCTGGGGGGTCCCACCACTGCCTGCTTCCCTGTTCTGTGTACAGACATGTTCCACAATAGCAAAGTTTGAAGAAGATCGCTTTGTTCTTCTGCAATGACACAGACCACTGCCCTGACTATAGGCTGTCTGTGCCGCCCCTGGGATCCCCCTGAACCCTTTTGTGGCTCCTGGCTTTCCCTCTACACTTATTCTTAATTATCTATAGAGAGTCTGGCTTGACCCATGGGAAACTGGTCTCCTCATAAAGGCTCTGCGAGCGTTTCCTTTTCAAAAAGACTTCTCTAGAGAATACCTGGGGACTGGAACTTTCCACAGCAGGAGATATTTTTCTCTGTGCCCCAGTGCCCCATGTCACTCACTGTGGGCAGCAGGGCAGGGTGCCACCTTGTAGGTTTAGGTGCTATTCTAGCTAAACCCAAATTATTAGCCTTAATACAATTTTAAAACAATTATTGAGCCAACCGGATGCAAATGAAACCAAATGAACCTATAAATATATGTGTTTTTCAAATTAGTAATTGGATTTTTTGATGATCTTTGGCGTGACATTGATAAGCTGCCTCTCATAACAGTCTAATTAGGCAATATGTAAACTTTGGCATTCGGTTCTGTCCTAGTGGCTTTTTCAAATGATGTTTGTAAAATTTGCAATTTCATATTACAGATTAAAAATTAAAAACTGCAGGAGGCTAACATTAAAATGAGAATTCATTTCAGGGAAAGCCCTGTAGACAAAATCCACCCTAATAGAATTGTGCATAAGGGGCCGCAAATCACGATGTGTAGTTACACAGGGGAAAGCTTGTCAAAACCAGTATTGTTGGTCTGTAGTTCTATTCACAGTATTAAACCCATCAGCAAAGCCACTTTAGGGAAAATGTGAACATTATCAAAGAACAGTAAATTAGCAAGAAATTAAAGCATATACCCTCGCATTTCCAAAACAAAAGATCCCTTCATTAAAAACCTTTCATCAGTGGTTTAATATTCATAGCAGTAATTTGCATAACTAAATCAGTTTTCACTGATGAGAGACGACCAAAGTTTTTTCACTAATTTCTTTTTTGAATGAGCTCTCTAGTTTTTTGATTAAAATTTCACACCAGTAGTTGAACAGAATTGAATGCGAGGCTTAGACGTACATGCAAGTCTCATCCTTTAGCAGAAGCGGATTAAATGTGACTTTTTAGGCAGGAAGGTATTGTTCAAATTGCTTTGTTTACCTTAACTGTGTGTGTTTTCCTCAGCTTGAAATTTAGCAACTGTGTAGGGAGAGAAAAAAACAAAAAACAAAAACAACAACCTTATAATCAATGGAATCAAGTCTCTGCAGCTGGATTTATTTCTTGTTCATTTTGAACCCGAGGGTAGGCAGTATGTAAAGTAGCCAGGTGACCTACTAAAGAAGGCAGAGCCACCACCTGCAAGCTTTCTGGCCTCTTCAAGGTCTTTGTGTGATTCCTCTTCAAAGAAAAGGTGATTTCCCCTGGGTAAAGAGGGGTGAAGGCCACTGGTTTATCCCTAACCAGAGAAGAGCTAAGCATTGGTTTCACTGGGTCCTTAATGTTTCCTGAGTGAGTTGTGTGTGTGTGTGTGTTTCTGTAGTTCTGAAAACAGAAGAAATAAAGGAGAGAAACCTCCATGCTTACAGGCTTTTAATCACTTATCTGTTAGTTTGGCAAGTTCATCTGAGTTAGAAGCAAGCTTGCAAAACCAGGCATGATGGCCAGGACTGTAAATTCCAGTACTCCAAGAGGATCAGAAGTTCATGGCCAGTTTGGAAAAGAGTGAATTCCAGGTTAACCTGGAAAACCTGCAGAGCTGGAGTGTGGATCAGTGGCAGAGGTGTGAAGTCTGTATATAACAGTCATTTTCTTCTCTCTTCTAGCAAGAGGGGTTCAGAAGCACCCTGGGGGTGGGGCGTAGGGTAGGTAGTCTCATGAATTTAGTTTTGGGTGATTTCCAGACTTAAAAAAAAGGGGGGGAGAGGGAGCATACTGCATTACTGCAAAAGTGTCTGAGGAACAGTCTTGTCCGCTGAGAGAAGTGGCAGCCTGACCTCTCTGGAGCTCCACTGTATCACCAAGAATGAGCTGTTTCTTCAGCTTCCACCTGCCTAGTGCTAACATCACAGACATGCGCTACCAGGTCTGTGTGGGGCTTGAACTTGGGGCTTCATGCAGGCTAGGCAACCCGTTCCACACACTCAGTCCTTTCTTTATGATTCTTCAGTGTTTTGATCCCCAAACCAATAATCTCTCTTTTTTTAAAAAGAGGACCTAAGGAACACATCGGGAAGTATGTTCATGATACCTGCCCTTCTCATATTCTCTTTTATTCAGTGTGTTTTTGCTGTAGACTCTATGGGGAAGTGACCAAGTGGCTAGGAGTCTGCACAGAAGCAAGTCTTCTTGTGTTCTCGTCACACACATGGCCCTGTGACTCACTTCTTACCCAGCAGTTCCATGACTATATGCGACAGGAGAATTCCAACTCTTGAGCAGAGAAGTCTATTTCAACTAGACAGAGATGAATCTAAAAATTTTTTTTCTCATCAGAGATTATCTTGATTAAGTCGGTGTATTGGCCTACTTGCCTTGTTGAAGCCTAGCTCTCCCCCTGGCTCAATCTGAAGCCCCGTGACATTAAGCAGGAAGAGCATCCCTCCCACCAACAACTTTGGTCTTTTCAAGAGACTGTTTCATTGTTTCTTTTAAGCAGGAATTCTGTTGCCCTGGTTGTTATGGCGACATGGTAGCTTGGCTACTCCAAGAAAATGGGGTCAGAGGAATAGATATCTTTACATCTCCTAGAGGGACCAATAAAACAGTAGGAGCAGAAGCAGAGGAGGAGGACGGTGCCCTGGGCAAAGGTGGCAAGCAAATCGACAGGTGGAAGGAATGGTGCTGGCAGGCCCTCCCCGCCTGTGCTGTGCAGGGCGTGCCACTTGAGAAAGAGAGCAAGGCATGACTTCTCTGACTCTTGGTTAAGATCAAGTAAAGAGAGAGAAAGGCATTATAGGGGTCATGGCTCCAGCACATGATCTTGAACAAGACTTGGGGCCTCTGTGAACTCAGAGAGCATCATGGTAGCATGGTGGGAGCCAGGCAAGCAAGGATGCTTCGGGGGGGGGGGAAAGGGTGAGGTGGTCTGCACAGCTTCAGGCCGGGCAAGCTTGACATGAGGAGGCTAGGTGAGGGCGGGTTTGCACAGCGTGCTGCCATCGCACATGGCCCGCCTTCCCACTTGTCTTGCTGTTCTATTTGTCATTTTCTGGCCTGCTGTGACATTTTGGGAGAGACCATGATTCTTCCCAAGCAGTAGATGATCTGGGCGGGGGGGGGAGGGGGGAAGCAAGTCTTTTGTCGACCTGTGCAGGGTATTTGGAACTTTTAGTAAAACAGAGAAAGAAAAAGGGGTTGTGAGGAACGGCGACGTAGAGCTAAAGAAGGACAACCTGTAGTGAGAATGACTTGGGTACTTGGATGGAGTTAAGTGAGCAGCTGTCACACATCTGTACTGGTCCCCTGCCCTGCTCGGAGGTGTGGAGCTAGACGGTCTAGTCTCCTTAGAAACTCAATTTTGGAGTCACCACATGGAGGCCCCAAAACTTTGAGAGCAAAGCTTTAGAGCAAAGTTGGCCACCAAATACACCTTGTACTGGGTGCAACACGAAGTGCTCACAGGTCCATTCATGCTGCGGACGAGGATGGCCCAGCCGGTGACCGGAATTCACACTCACATTGATCTCCCAGGTCTGGAGGAGAGAGACCTCAGATTGCAGCGCCAACGATGCTTCCTGCATCTCATTTCTGACACCCCGCCAGCTCAGGAAAGATTTCATAATTAAAAATGTAAAAATGTTAATTACCTGAAGTTACTTCCTGATGAGTAGCACTGATCAGAAGGGAAATTGATGGTATTAAAACAGGAAAAATGATTAGATCAAGCAATATTCATGGGACATGGATCTCATAAGAACTCTGTGTGTGGTCAGGCAGGATTGGAACTGTGTATTGAGTTTTCTGAGAAGAGAATACATTGAATCTAGACCCAGAGATTCTCAATGAAATGAGCAGACAGTGACAAGGACATGACTTCCTGGTCAGCAAAAGGCTTGGAGATGCAGGCATGCAGGCTGAATGCAGGGGGACGGAAGTGCCTGGGAGGTGGGCGGTCCTGGTAGTGATGGTAAGATTCTGATGAGGCACTAGGTGGGAGTCAGTCAGCTGGAGTCCCCAGCTGTGTGACGGTGCACCTGGCAGGTGTGTTGCCTATGCTGTTGGGTTCCTGGCTGCCTGGTGAATGCCTGCCAAGGGCCAGAGGACACATTAGTAGATCTATGCAGCTTTAGCCTTCTGTTTCAACTGCTTAGCTCTGTTATTTAAGTCTGAGAGTATGGTACACAATCTTGTGCATGTCACAAAGGCTGGGCTCCAATCAGACTTTAGTTATGAACGTTGATCTTTGAAGTTACTTTTTTTTTTTTTTTTAAATATGGGATGAAAAACCCATTTTATTTTCTCCAGCCTTTTATAAAATTAGTGGTAACCCACATGGTGTCTCACCAGTGTCTGTAACTCTAGTTCCAGGAGATCTGATTCCATTTTCTGACCTCTGTGGACACCTGGCATACACACACATGCATGCAGACAAATAGTCATACACACTGAAAAAAAAAAAAAAACCCAAAGAAAAAAGTAGACTGTCCTTGGCTTAAGAATTGGTCATGGCCAGGCGTGGTAGAGCATGCTTTTAATTCCAGCACTTGGGAGGCAGAGGCAGGTGGATTTCTGAGTTCGAGGCCAGCCTGGTCTACAAAGTGAGTTCCAGGACAGCCAAGGATATACAGAGAAACCCTGTCT
>NC_034590.1:105173872-105230276 GCF_900095145.1 Mus pahari
AAAAAAAAAAAAAAAAAAAAAAAAAAAAAAAAAAAATTGGTCATGATCCGACCTAAAGACCTTTTTATTTTTGTTAAGTTCTGGCTGTCTGTACCCTAGAATCTTCAGTAGCAAACACCTTTGTCAGTTCCAAATATTTTAAAATTTTATAACTGGAGCTACTATGTTATTTGGACCAAACTGCACCATGAGTTACAAAGTCTCATTAAGGAGAAGTTTCAAGTGGGTTACATGTGGTATCATTTAACTTGACTAATCCAAGGTAATAAAGTTGCAAACAAATTGTGTAATGATTTCTAAAACTGGAAACAATCATTTCTCGAAATTTTTCTTTATTGTATGCTTGGTGTCCTGCATGGCTTAGAAGGTGCTGACCTGGAATGTTTGTTCTTCACAGGATCATGCTCTTTCACTGAGCAAATACTGATTGTCTAGTTGGGTGCCAACCCTGTGCTGGGCACTGGAGGTGCAGCCGAGAGGTGGTTAGGCAAAGTTCCTGCTCCTGTGGAGTGCTCAGTCTAACAGGGCTGGCATCACACATGCGTGTGCATGCGCACATGCACACACACACACACACACACACACACACACACACACTCACACCCATACATCAATGTGAACTTTGCTAGCTCCTATCGTTTGGTGCCTCAGCTACACACATCCCTTCAACACTGGCGTACCTTACTTCCAGATCTAGCACTTGCCTTTTTGCACCTTGGGGCTTTTCTTCAATTTCTCCACTGCTAGTGGAAGCCCTCTTGACTGTAAGAGGCCCAGCACACCCTAAGGGTATGGGAATGAACACCTAGCCTATCCTGAGCATGGATCTTAAAAGCTGATGTGCAATTTACACAGCTTCCTGCCCCATCCTTGGGGTAATATTAAGACATCGATTCCACAGTTTCCCAGAGTTTGCCCATGGGGTTAACATCTCCACAACAGCCTCAGGTGCTGCCTTGGAAACAGAAATGGAGATGCAGGCTACTCTAATAGCTTCTTTTAGGACGTTGGGTCACAAGAATAGCATTGAACCTGAAAGCTGAGGGATGAAGTGAAGTCTAAGAAAGAAGGGCTGGAGTATGCACTTGTGTGAGTGGTCCCTGGAAGTTGCACCAACAGACATGAAGTGGGGAGGGGCTGGGGTGCCCGTTCACCTCCTGTATGCTGGCATCATACCTGGAAAGAAGACCCAGGGTTTTACTCACAGGAAGCTGGAAGTTAGCTGCGATCCGACTCCTGATGGGATCAATTCAAGAAGGTGCCTCTAGTTTTCGTTTTCACGTTCTCTCTTGACTTTCCCATCCCACCCTGTATATAACTCTTGAGGGGATGGGGCAGCATTTGGCATATGCAGCCTAAGTTACAGAAGTCAAAGGTTCTTAGACTCCCGGTGTCTCTCCAGCTGGGAGGGTAGGGTTGGTGTGTGGTGGTTTGAAGGATATGGACCCCACAGTCTCATATATTTGAATATTTAGTCACGGTTGGAAGAATTGTTTGGGAAGGATTAGAAGGTGTGGCCTTGTTGTGTCACCAGGGACCCAACACTTGGAGGTTTCAAAACCCTGTGCCATCCCCACTTGCTCCTGCTGTCTCCTGCCCGTGTTTTAAGATGTCAGTGCTCAGATACGCCTCCAGCACTATGCATGCCAGCCTGCTGCCATGCTTCCCACCGTGATGGTCATGGACTCACCCTCTGAAACTGTCATGGTGTGTTATCACAGGGTTAGGAAAGAAGCTAAGGCAGCATAGCCTTAAAAAGAGAAAACCCCACCCTTTCCCAGGCCGAGGAAGCCTGCCCTCTGTACAGCAGGTTTGGGATACAAACAGGAACACAGGAGTCAGGGTCACCTGACATCGTCTCAGCCAGCAGAGTGCAATAGTGCTGCTTTGTATGTAGTCTCCCGTGCATTTTCTATATAGAGCCCCACCCCTGCCCCAACACATATGGTAGCACACCGACAGAGTTGTCACACATGGAATCTGATGAGTTGTTACTTTTTTGGCGCGCATGTGTGTGTGTGTGTGTGTGTGTGTGTGCGCGTGCGTTTGCTCGCGGGCACATGTAGGCCAGAGGTTGATATTGGATATCTTCCACAATTCCTTCCCTGTCTTATTTTTGAGACGGGATCTCACTGAACCTGAAGCTCACAGGTTATCTAGACTGGCTGGCTAGTGAGCCCAACATCTGCCTGTCTCTGCCCTCCAGCTAGATGCAGGCAGCTGCTTTTGGCTTTGGTATCTTTAACTAGCACGTGGTATAACAACACCCATGTCAATCTTTAACTCATGTAAGGGATAAGTGCCCTTCCTTCCACAGTGTATTTATGAACAGCTGCTGCTAGTATAAACAGGGCTGCAGGAAATAGCCACTCGTGTGGGGCTGGGCACAGATGGTAGATGAGGAGCCTCCTTAAAGGCTATGTTGCTATTACCTGCTTTTATAATTTCTTCTCTGCCATCCACCTTAAGACTTCATCTATTCCTTCCCATGACCAGCTCTAGCCATAACTTTCTGAATGCTTGTCACTTTCCCAGATCTGTCTGTCACCCTTTCTGTATCCAGTCATTTAACACATAGAACAACACTCTCCCAAAGATGCCCATATCCCAATGTCCCCAGACTGTGACCTGTTACAGTGCGCCAAGTGAGCTAAAGATCTTGAGAAGGTAAAGTTATCTTGGATCATCTGGTTGGATCAATGCCATCATGAAGGTCCCTGAAGGATGGAGTGGGGAAGCAGAGAGATGGAGTTATGGATGCCAGGCTGCTGGCTCAGAAGATTATGGGGAGGCAGAAAGATGCAGCCACCTCTAGGTGCTATAGAAGATGAGACAGGTTCTCTCTGGAGACTTGAGAGGTGGCATTGCTATGCTGATAGCTTCGTTTGAACCCAGCAAGAACGATTTTCAACTTCTGACATCTAGCACTACAAATTAATAAATCTGTGTGAGAGATGCTAAGTTGATGGTGGTATGTGATAGACATGGCAGGAAACTAATACCTTGGCCCATGATCCTGGTGTAAATTCTGTTTTGTTCTCTGCTTACTAGAGGAGATGGAGGCCTTCTGAGTGTATCTATGCAATGGCTGGATTAAGACAGCGACATCTCACAACAGGTGAGGTTGGCTTGGGACCTAAGTGGCATTGGTCTGATGTTTGATAGCAAAGCCCAAAACGCCCTTCTATTTATTCAAATATTCAATTTTGTTTTGCCCTTTCATATGTTCATTGACCACTTGAACTTTTTGTTAACTTAAATCTATTGTTATTGACTTTTTTGAGCCTTTTCTATTTTGAGAAGGAGCTCATTTTTAGGATGTTACAATTAATGTATTTTTTTCTATTTTTGTCTTTTATTTTTGTTTAAAGCCTGTTGTTCTATATAAATTTCCTATGGTGGTGCATACCTTCAGTGCTGGCTCTGGGAGGCAGAGGCAGGCATATCTCTGTGAGTTCAAGGCCAGGTCTACCTAGTGAGTTCTAGGTCAGCCAGGGCTATATAAGGAGACCCTATCTAAAAGAAAAACAAACAAACAAACAAAAACAAGTACGAAACTAAGTTTAAAAAATAACTGAAAAATTTCTAATATCCAACAGAAAAAAAAATCTATCCATTCCTTCCTTTACTGTTTCAATCATGGCATAATGGTGAGAGAGACATTCTCTGCTTCTAGATTTACAGATGTTTAAAAATACTGCCTGAGTTTTCTTTTTAATGTTAAGGGGTTTATTGTTGACATCTTGGGCTCCCAGCACCCAGGAATGATCATGAATCTGAGTTATTATTTTCTCTTTTCTAAGTACCTGTAAGTTTTTGTGTTAATGTCTGGGTCCACTAAATGGGTTTCTTGTGCTGTGTTCTTCCCTGCATCAGTATATATGGCGTCACTTCCTGTCATGTGACAAAGGCACTAAATGTTGCCTGAGGGTGGTGAGAGCTGAAATATCGCTGTGTTTCTGATTCTTATCTCTTTAGTTCGTAATTTCAGCTCATGCCTTGTCCATATTTACATCTCCTTGTGATGTTTCTTTTTTAGGTGTGGTCTCATGTAGTCCAGGCTAGCTTCAAAGATGACCTACAGAATAGCATGTCTTAGAACTTCGGATCCTCCTCCCTGTATCTCCTGAGTTCTGAGATCACAGTTGTGGGCCACGACACTCAGTTTATACAGTGTTAGGGATGGAGCAAATGGTTTTGTTCATCCAAGGTGAGTGCTCTGCCGACTGAGTGGATTTCGCCTTTACTGTTATTTATCTTAGCATGTATTTTATCTAGTCTTTAACCTTTCCTGCTTTCATTTTTGCAATAATAATAATCAACCACACTGGTTTCCTAGGCAGCATGTGGTTTACTCTCACACAGGAGAGCATACATGGGCTGGTTTGAGATGTTCGGCACATATGTAGCAGAGGACTGCTTTGTCTAGCCTCAGTGGGAGAGGATGCCTGCAATCCTACAGAGACTTGATGTCCCAGGGAAGGGAAATGCTCAAACAGGGGCTGCCCTCTCAGAAGTGAAGGGGAGGGAGGATGGGGGAAGAACTCTGCAAGATAGGATTGGGGGAGGCAACATTTAGGGTGTAAATAAATAAAATAATAATAATAATAATAATAATAAATCAGTAAAAAAGAAAAAGACATAACTAATGTAGCTTCATTTGATGATTATGAAATTAATACTTGATTGCTAAAATATCAGTATTTGAAAACACAAGGATATGAAAATCTTAACAGAGGAGCCCTTGGGTTCACACTGTACCTCCAGTCTTCCTGCATGTCTAGGTAGGTGGCTCATACTGTGTGGCCCTATGTTCCATTTGTACCCATGATGTCTTTCCATGCAAATAAACAAAACTGCAGACCTTGCTCTCTGACCATGGCTTACATTTTCACTGTGCTCACTCACCTGTGCCCCTGTCATTATTTAGTTTATTTCTCGGCTTTACCTTTACAAACAATACTGCAAACGGATGCCCTCATTCCATTATTGCATTGCTATGTGTTTCAAATTATTGTAATGTTCAAAGGCCTTAGCATTTTAATAGCCGCTGTTACATGTTGGCAAGTTACTCTCTGACATAATTGTAGCAGCTTGTATGTCAGTCAATGATAAGGACATGGCATCTTTCCCTGTACCCTTCTTAGAACTGCACTCTGTGGGTCTTGGACGTTTGGCCGTTGGGTAGGCAAAATGACATAACATTATTTTAGTTTATCATTATCAGGAAGGTTGAGTGTCTTTTGGTATATTCATAACCCGCTTGTATTTCATTTACACTGAGATATCTGTTTTCCAAAAAGGTAAAGAAGGCAATGGTATTGATTACTGTCCTTCCTGAATGAGGTGAGAGAACGCTGCATTTTCCCATTCCCATCCTTCTGTGGCTCATCAGGTGGGAGAGGGATGAACCTGGGCATCCACCTGGGCTCTGACCTGGGCGGTAGCTTTTCCCAACACACACTGACTTGTCTCTGACAGTCATCTTGTCTCTGATGTCCTGCCTCCTGGAGATGGAGTTCTAACCCTACTCAGTCTCTTGGAGACTCCGGGAGACTTGCTTGGCCCCATCCCAGGACTCACCGCTTCTGTAAGAATTGTGGTCCTAAGTAAACACAGAGTCAGTCCACCAGTACTGGCTGCCTAGGGTCACATGACTTGTTCAGCCAGCTCCTGGAGGATGTAAGCTTTTGTCATTCTTCTGTGTTCCTGTCTCACCTTGAGTCTATCCAGTTGCATTGCCTAATTAATATTGCTAAAATGATCTCAGCCCCACGATCTCTGCCCTTCCCTCCTCCCTCCTCATCAAGTATGTACCGCACACCTGCAATGTCTGGCACTGGGTTTGAATCTAAGCTACTCACCTCCTGAGCCTCAGTTTCTCCATCTGCAGAGTGGGAGTGAACTTAAGAGCACGTCTTCTGACTTGGAGAGATGGCTCAGTGGTTATAGACCACTGACTGTTCCTCCAGAGGTTCTGAGTTCAATCCCCAACAACCACAAGGTGGCTCACAACCATCTGTAATAGGATCTGATGCCCTCTTCTGGTGTGTCTGAAGAGAGTGTACATACTCACACACATTAAAAAAAAAAACTTTGAAGAATACCTCTTTCATAGTTTTATGAAAATCAAGTATGATGGCGTGTGAGACACTCGCCATGGAACCCAGAGCATGTGAGATGCAAGCTGACATCTGTTACTTGAACAAGCTTGGGCTGCAGGCAATGCTGTACTCACCGCTCAATCCCATGTCCCCTGACAGTACACTCAATAAACTTTTCTTCCAGAAAACAAATGAGAAAACACAACAACCAAAAATATTGGCTTCTGTGTAGAAGACTGGAGGACCCTACAAAAATCTTCCTCAGGGCCTGTGGCTTCTGCCTGCCTTCCCCTGTGGGAGCTAAGCCCCCAGGAAGAGGAACTAGTAAAACTACTTCCTGACAAAGCAGTCCTGTGTGCTGGCTCAGTCCTCTTCCCCCAGTCTAGCTAGAAGCTTGAAACACTCAAATTCTGCTTTGCAACACCGAGCAAAATGCTTTTCGACCAATAGGGACTGCAGATTTTTCCTTTCTTTTCTTTCTCTCGTTCTTTTTTTTTAAAAAGTGAGAGAGCAGAGCAGCTGCAGATGCTTGATTTTTATGAAGTTCTCGACCTCTCTCTCTTCCCCCCACCTTCTGCTTTTCCCAGGCCCAGTTCTTGCCCCTGTGTCCCACTTGCCTCCCCACTTGAGAATCGAGTGATGAACACCCCCACAATTCTGGGAGATGTGCCCTGATTGAAGACCTGCAGGAAAGCCTGGGTGTCTGGGGTTTTGGAATAAAATTTCTCCCTCTGCCTACAACAGATCCGAGTCTAATCAAAACCCTTAATTAAAAAAAAAATTCTCAGGTACTTAATTTGATTTGCTTATTTGCATAATGTTGGAGGACAAAGGAAATGTGCCCCGGAGTGCAAGCTTCCGCTGCAGGCCAAGGACTGGCCCCTTGCGATCCGCCCCATAACCCAGGCTGGCCTTGGGGGACACAGCCGCCCACTCCTATCAGAACAGTTCAGTTTCGGTGTGTGTGTGTGTGTGTGTGTGTGTGTGTAGGGTGGATTTTGGAAACATCGGAAGGGAAAACCTTTTGTTCTCCATTTCGACTGCTGGCTTAAAATGGTCAGTTTTATTTGCTTCCTCTAGCCTGTGAACACAAACAGATTTTGATGTCAGTAGCTTGATAGGAGAAGGCACTGGGGATTAGAGAAGAGAGTCCTGGGATGAGAATATTTTGGGGACATTTTGCCAGCCTTGGGTAATATTTGCTTCCAATGTTGGTCTATTAGGCTAGCCTCACCAAAGTACCTTGAATATTTTAAGGACAAAAGTTTACATTAAATTTTACCTTATGACTAATTACCAAGACTAAGGGCTGGAAAGTCCTGCTTGGACAGTACAAATATTAACTGAGCCCATAGAGGCAGCTGACCAAGGCTCCTCCTACCTGCCCAGGCTGAGCCCACTAAGGCACTATGATTTCAGGCCAGTAGAGGGAGCCCCCGAGTCTTGAGGAGAGGCGGCCAGGCAGCTGGATTTGAGCCAGGCACTGGGAAAATCAGCTGGGAAACTTTCATGTCTTAGAATTGGCAGCTTCAAGGACCTGAAAAGCTACTTATGTTACACATTAAGTGTTGTTCAGAAAATGGGGTAAAATAGGGCTCTTAGAACTTAGAACAAATGTTTGTGTCCATTTTATTATTATTATTTTTAAAAATCCCTTTAGATAAGAGGATTTTTTCCCCTTCTCAAATGGCTTGAGTGATAACTTAAAAGGCTCCATTTCACGTCTTTTAATTTTGAATTATTCTCTTATCTGTAATAAAGCACCAGTCAAGCACAGAATTAGTACTCTAGAAGAAGAGATTTAATGAGCTAAAACATTTCTATCTGGTGTAAGGAGGGCGTCTTATCTCGCGTAAGTGTTTCATACGGAATTTGCAGGGAGAGAGGCAGAATATTTGGAAGGGCTAAGTGGGAAAAAAATATGTTGGTCTCGTCTCTTTCCCCAGGTGCGTCGTAAGCCAGTTGGCATGGCAACGCTTAATTGTACGTCAAGTTCAACACGAAGCACTTAGTACAAAACTTTGGCTCTTTACTTCAGCCACGCAGGGTTCTTTTATTAACAAGTTAAGCAAAAAAACGCAGCCTCCTTTCCCCAGTTACGTCTCTGGCATCAGATGCTCCACAATATATCATCAGCTGCAGCAGGCGACTTTGGAGAGAGCTATTAGCAACTTAATTGCCCTTGAATATACAACGCGCACTTGTGCAGAGCGCTCTCAGCCAAGGACTGCCAACAGACAGTGAAATGAGAAAGAACGGCCCCTGGGCTGCGTCTGCACAGAAGTTTTAAAGAAGGAAGAAAAGAAATTGCGGCTGTGAGTGGAAGTTTTAGCAGGAGTCGAACAACTATCTGTTATCTGTCACTCTCATTTAGGCACCTAGGAGGATTCCTTGCGCGGTGAAAGGCCGGTTTATAGCTAGCACGTGGGTAAGCGGGTGTTCGGAGTAGCATCGGAGCATCTGTTAGTTCTTCGACTTTTTCCATTACAGATATAAGGAAGATCTTTGTTTTCGTTTATTTTCAAATATGTACATGTGTGCAAGACTGCGCAGAGCCCAGTGGATGCCTTTATCAGTTGCTTTCCACTTATTACTTATTTATTATTAATTTTGTTATTTGACGATTTCGCACAAGTATATAATGCATTCTATTGTTCCTCCCCTGCCAGTCTCCTACCTACATCATGCCGTTTGGTTTTATCTGTGCCTCTCTGGGTTTGCCTAGGGCCGTCTGTGTGATCACCATCATTTTCACAGCTGAAGACAGTGGATTCTCCTCTCCAAAAGTCCATCAGTGGCCTGTAGTTAAGCAGTAAGGAGTAGGATCCCACAAGCCCTGCCCTCACCCATGACTGACAGTTGAGAGGACCTGCCCCATGCAGGCTCAGTGCGCAGACTCAAGAGCACTCTGTGGCCTGTCTCTTTTGAGACAGGGTCTCTCAATCTGGAGCTCACCAGGTAACTAGACAGTGGTTTCTCTTCTTCTTGCCTCCCCCTAGCACTGGGATTACAGGTGTGCACTGTTATTCCTAAACTGTTTGGTTTGGTTTGTTTTTTTTTTTAAGAATGAGTTGGTAGATCCAGTTCAGGTGTCGGAGTGCTTGAAGGCTAAGTGCTTCGCTGACTGCGGTGGTTTGAATGAGAATGTTCCCCATAGGCTCATGTATCTGAATGCTTGGTTCCTAGTTGAGGGCGCTCCTTAGAGATGTTATGGAACCTTTAGGAAGTGGAGCCTTGCTGGAGGAAGTTCGTCTCAGGGTGGGTCTCTCCCTCCCTCTCTCCCCTTCCCTCCCTTGCTCCTCTCTCCCCTCCCCTCCCCTCCCCTCCCCTCCCCTCTCATCTCCCCTCTCCTCTCTTTTCTTCCTGTGTGTGCAGGAAAATGTGATCAACCAGCTTTCTGCCCCTGCTGCTATGCCACATCCCATGTCTTTGCCGTCACTAAAATAAATCTTTCCTTTCTTATGCTGCTTTTTGTCAGGTATTTTATAATAGCTATAAAAAAGAGACCATTACAACTACCTCACTAGTCCCTCCTCCTCCTCCTTCTCCTCCTCCTCCTCCTCCTATTTTTTTTCCCCTTTGGGGACAGTCTCATATAGCTCAGGATGGCCCTGGACTTGCTAAATAGCTGAGGATGTCCCGAACTTCTGTTCCTTCTGCTACCACCTCCCAAGCAGATCACAGTCATGGACCGCTGTGCCAGGTTTAATACAGTTTTGCTAATCAAACCCTGGGCCCTGTACACACTAGATGCATACTCTCTATCAACTAAGCTACATCCTTAAGCCCCCCTGGAGATATTTCAGATATACATTGGATAACGAGGATTTCATGCTTTAGTTTACTAACAGTGTGGTATAAGGTTCTGAGAACGACACCTGGAATTCATTGTCAGTTCACACAACGTGGTTTTGCTGACACGGCTATTGGCTGTTGAAGCCCTTCAGCATCCAGAGTAGCAGCAGTATGTCTTAGATGGTTGTGGATATTTTGAAGTCTGGTGAATATCAAAGCCACAGAAAACGGTTGGGGTGGCTGAGCTGCAGATGGTCTCAGTGGTTGAGTGGATCGTTCATTTCAAAGACAGAAGTGCTTGTTCCTCTAAAAGTTGCTTTCCAGTTAACACACAGAGAAATTCTGTCTTTTTGTGGACATCTAGTTGTATGAATGTTAAGACATTATATAGGTTCTTTAAAATGTTAAATTAAAGCCGGATGGTGGTGGCACATACCTTTAAATCCCAGCATTAAGGAAGGGGAGAGACAAGTGGATTTCTATGGGTTTGAGGCCAGCCTGGTCTACACAGAGAGAGTTCCAGGACAGCCAGGCTGCACAGAGAAACTTTGTCTTGAAAAACCAAATAAATAAATAAAAGTAAATAAAAAAAATAAAAAAAATTAAAAAAAAAGAATGTTTACTTACTTGTGTGTGCATGTGTGTGTGTGTGTGTGTGTGTGTGTGTGTGCGCGCACACACACAGGTGTTCTTGTCCCATGGCCCGTGGATGTCAGAGGACAATGTGTGAAATTTGGTTCTTTTCCTTCTACCACAGGGGTTCTGAAACTGTACTCAAGTCATCAGGCTTGCTGGCAGATGCTTGCTTTACTGGCTAAGCCATCTCTATAGCCATCTCAATAGCTCCACATGGCTCTTACAGCAAGCCTGCCCACTGGGAGTCAGAAGAGCCCCTTAACCCCCAACCCCGTTTCCTTGGCATCCTGTCACCACCTCTAGCACCGGCAACCACTGATGTCACTGACACGTCGTCCTTTGGAGAACTAGAGATACATGAGTCGAGGGGTGTATGTGACATACATCTGAAGTGGACGTCCTTCACTCAGCTAGGCGCCTATGCAATCCATACTGGGTTTCATGTCCACAAATTTCTCCACTCTCCTGTCTGTTTACCAGCTGTTGGGGAGGTATCACAGTTTATAACCTATTTGGGGGTTGTTTGTAGTTCTTGCTGGGTATAAACACAGCTCCTAGGCACAGGTATACTGGCTTTTGTATGAACATACACTTTTTTTCCTTAGAGAGTGAATACTGAGGAGTGTAATTGGTCACATATACATATTTTTATGTATGTGAATTCATAAGAAACTTACAGACTCCCAACATTTCCTTTCTCCCCTCCCGTCATCCCTCCATTCCTCTCTTCCTTCCTCCCTCCTTCCCTGCTGCCTTCCCTCCGTTCTTCCCTCTTTCCCTTCTGTCTTCCCTCCCCCTTCTCTTCCTCCCATCTCCTTCCTCTCTCTCTCTCTCTCTCTCTCTCTCTCTCTCTCTCTCTCTCTCTCCCTCCCATCTTCTCTCCCGCCACATTAAATGAGAGTTCTGGCTGTTCTATATTTTTACCAGTGCTACTGGTTTCATTCTAGTAGGTGTGTATTGGTAATGCCTCTCTCCAACTGTGAGCCCCAAACAACCCTTTCTCCTTTAAGTTGCTTCTGTGAGACATTTTATTACAGCAACAGTAAAGAATATAGAACACATACTTTCAGTGTCTATGTGCCCCACCATAGACCCCAGAGGCCACCGTTTTGTCCGTTTCTATGAATGAGATATTGCAGGTGCTGATGTCTAAACTGGGATCATGGAATATATGTCCCTTTCTGTCAGCTTGTTTTAATAGTGCCACACTGTAAAGGCTCTTCCATATTATACCTTGTGTCACAGTCACCTCTCTTTCTTTCTTTTTTATATTTTTAAATGACCGTAGAGCATTGCATCCTGTTTGAATACCACGTTTCCTTTTCCATTCTCGCTGACGGTGATTTGGCTCTTTTCAGTTATTCTGAGTTTCCTCTCAGCACACAGGTGTGTAGACGAGAGACTTATGTAGGCTTTATTTCTTAGAGGATGTTGGCTCAGACCTGTTAATGCTCTGACCTCAGTTTTACACCTGCCACCTCTGTATCCCCCTGTTATGGGGCTGTGACCCTCAGTGGGGCATGTTGGGCCATTTTGGTTCCCGGTGGGGAGTGCTCTCATGTGTCTCTTCACTATCTTTCTTCAAAGTTACTACTGAGAGTGAGCCCTGCATCTTCGTTGTGTTGGTTGAAATTGTGAAATTGTGTGTGTGTGTGTGTGTGTGTGTGTGTGTATGTCTATGTCTATGTGTGTGGGACACACACATGTGGAGGTGAGATCAACTTCTAATGCCATTCCTTAGGAAATTGTTCTCCTCCTCCTCCTCTTCCTCTTCCTCCTTTTCCTCCTCCTCCTTTTCCTCCTCCCCCTTCTCTTTCTTCTTTTCTTAAACAGGGCCTTTCACTTTTACCTGGAACTTTCCTGTTCAGCTAGACTGACAAGCCATCCCCAGAGATGCTCCTGCCTCCACCTCCCCGGGACTGAGATTATGTGCACAGGCTGCCCTGCCTGGCTTTTTAAGGCAGGTTCTGGGGATTGAGCTTAGGTCTTGATGTCTGCATGGCAAGGACTTTACTGACTGAGCTGCCGTGCCCCCTCTCCCACTGCCTTGGGCGAGATGTCTTTTGAAAGCAGCTCTGTTGGTAGAAGGCATTTCTGCAAATGGAGTTTCCTTAGCACTTGGAGTGTTGAGAAAGGCACACAGCAGAAGCATCAGCTGCCCCCTCTCCTGTCCCAGTTTCCTTCTCCTAGGGCTCCTTAGTCACCATCATCTGGTCTTTTTAGCATGAGTCATCCTCTCATGTGACTCTGTCTGGTTTTGCCCAGCTCTTCAGAGTGGAAGTTCCATGTTTTTTTTTTTTGTTGTTGTTGTTGTTGTTGTTTGTTGTTTTTTGAATCACTGCTGGGTGCCCAAGAAGATGGTTACTGTCATCTCATCTTGTGGAAACATGGAAGATTTTGACAGTTACTGATCATTTGCGGGCCAATGCTAGCGAGTGCAGGGGCTGGGAGGTTTAGAACTGTCCAGTTGTTAGGAAGAGGAAAAGGTAGAGAAAGGACATAGATTCTATCTTTTGGAAATTTCCATTGTGTTTCTATGTTGGGTCTCCACCCTCATCAGCTTAAAATCAATGTTGGTCAACATCTGGCCGACTGCCTCCAGACTTACCCATCCCTGTCCCTCCTGGCTGTACACAGGAAGCCATCTTCCCCCTCTCTTTCTTTCAAGCTGAGATAGGGGTTTCCTCCCTTTTTGGAAGGCCGGTGAGAGACTCAGCTCTCTGTGTGTTCTGTAGAGCTATGCAAAGGCTTTCTCTATCTCTGCAGCAGCTTAAAAAGAAATGATGCAGTTTCTTTTTCTGGTACCAGGATTGATCTGATACCTCTCAAATGCTCTACCAGACATTTGAGAGGTATCGGACACTCCCAGCCTTCTTTCAGTTTTAGCTAAGTTTCTAAGGCTGGTCTTGAACTCACTCTGTAGCCCAGGCAGAACTTAAAATTTTAATCCTTCCACGGCCTCTTGAGTAACTGGGGGAACAACATGTACTACCATGCCTGGTTGAAAAGAAGCAATTCTTAGCTGACCAATGAAGGAAAATACTGGAGGATAATTTTAGATGTGCAGCCATTAGAATGCTCTTGCAAGTGGGTGGGGGTGGTTTATGATAGAGCCCTTGCTAGCATGAATGAGACCCAGGTTCCATAACGAGCAGTATAAAGATTAAAAATTGTGCTCTCTGTGTGTACATGTGTGTGTTTTTTTGGTGTGCTTGTGTGTTATATACCTGTGTGTGTGTACATGTGTGTAAGCATATGTGTGTATTTGCATGTGGAGGCCAGGGTTCAATATATGTGTCTACCTTGACTAATTACCATCTTAATTTTTAAGATAGAGTCTCTCACTGAACATGGGACTTGCTAATTGGTAAAAGTGGGTAGTCAGTGAACTCTAGAGGTCTCCCTGTGTCCACCCCTCCACTGCTGAGATTTCAGACGAATATTGCCACACTACACCTGGACGTTTAGCCTGGGTGCTGGGCATCCAGATTCCAGTCTTTATGCTTAAGTAGCAAGCATTGCACTTACTGCGTTCTTGCCCCAGACTCCTCAAAGAGCAGTCTTACGGGTGAATATTTAATCAAACGAAATAAATATTACTCTGTGAAAAATGCTCTGCCTGAAGGTGCATGGTGTTGGATTTTTGTGGCATCGTTTGCCCCCATGTATTAACGTATGGGAGAATGTGGAAAGTCGGAACCAGAATGTTTGCTCATAGGGGATGTCTTGAGGGTAGAAATGGAAGATTTCAGAAGCTATGCTTGGGCAGTGTGTGTCTTGTGTGTCTCTAAAGGCGGGTATGAGTCTTTCTTATGCCTGGGGTGAAGCAGAGCCTCATTCCTCTATTGTTCTTTGGTGTATGTTGAATCAACATTCGAGCTACCAATTGAGTAATGATGGAAAATGACTAGTTGGGGTTTGAAACTCCCTGAGGAGGCTTATAATTTACAAAACACCACGGAAGACCTTCTCAGCTTGTGAAATAGCTTGTGGAAAAAAAAAATGTGGTCTTTTGGCTGTAATCAGGGACGGGGTTCAGGCCCATTCCCGCCCTGGCTGTGACTACCCCTGGCCAGAACTCCTTTCAAACACTCCCTAGCAGCCCACTCCTTCCTGCAATTCTGGCGTAGGTAACCTGAGCTCATGTTTAACTCTGATTTATTTTACTTTAGCTTGCCCCTTTTAGAGCTAATTTAGCAACATGCATGCCCTTTCTCAAGATTCTTATCAAGCAGTGGTGAACTCTTAACGAATGTAATACGAAGCATTTCCCCCCACCTACAACATCCAGGGGGTTGGAAACGCAGTTTGACCTCATCAGCTTTTTTCATCTGGCCTCTAATCAGTTTTATAAAAAGCACATGGCCGCCCTGCTATGGTTTGATGAAGAACAGTTTTTGTGTTCCAACCTGGGGGAAAAAATCATGGGAGCCCTGTTTTCCATCTTGAGTGGTAGTGGGGTGCTGTGGAGGGTGATAGGAGGTATGCCTCAGATTTGCACCCTGTTTTGGGGACAGAGATTGGAATGGATCTCGCCTTTCTCAGTCCCTCCTTTTTGTTAGAGGAATAACAGGGGCCAAGGATACTGTCTGGATAGCATCCCTGGGTTATCCCAAGGGCTTTGTATTAGGTCCTTCAAATCAAGTGCATGTGGGGGTTGTGGGAGGTGGCTGCAGCAGCAGCTTATGGAAAAGAAAGCTAGATATTTATTCTCATTCGACTCTGCTACTAAGGGCAACAGGGGGCTGTTTCTTAAAGCACCTGGGAGTTTTCCAAAAGGGCAACCTTGGGACCATAAGTTGTGTTCCCAGTCAACTCCCAGGAGTCTCATTTTGTCATTAGTCAGGCAGTATTTCTTTTTACCCAATAAATATTTACTGTATACCTACTGGGTACCAGTGCTGCATGTGTTCACGGACCGTGTTGCTGAGAGGAGTGGGTTCTGGCTCCTGATGCCAATCCCGATGGATTGCCACTGTGTGCTGGGCTGGCCCCATCTATTTCCCTCCTGAATCCTGAGTAGCACCTGTTTGCCTTTCCCACCTGCACCATTTTCTCCTGATTCTTCTACAAGTTTCTTCTTTTACACTTCAGACTACCCCTCTCTTCCTTCCTCCCTCTCTTCTTTTCTCTCCTCCTTCTTCCTGTCAGCTTTTGAAAGCTTGTCTCTATCCTGGCCTCAAACTCACTACGTAGTAGAGAATGACCTTCAACTTCTGATCCTCCTGCTGGCACCTCTTTCAAGTGTCAGGATTACAGGCATGTACCACCATTTCTGGTTTATGTGGCACTGTTAGGGAGCAGGAGAGGGAGGTCCAGAACATCAGGAGGTATTCAAGTATGGTTAAGAGTCTGATGCATGGAGCTGGAGAGATGGCTCAGTGGCTAAGAACACATGCTGTTCTTGCAGAAGACCTGGGTTTGATTCCCAGGACCCACGTTGTGGCTCACGACCATCTGTAACTCCAGCTCAGGGGACCCTCATCTGACCTCCAGAGGTTCCAGCATGTGTGTGATGCACATACACACATGCAGGCAAACACTAATAATACACATACAATCAAAATTACTTTTTCTAAAAAAGAACCCATTGCAGTGTGATAATGGTGCGTGCCAAGCCCAGGGAGGGAGCCAGCAGTGCTCACCTGCTCTTGCATCTGAATTGGGTTGATGCTCCTGATTTTACCTCCTTGGAAAAACAACTCTGATTATAATGGTAACATAATGTAGAAAATATTCAATGAAATATCCAGTATAGAAAAAGAATGTGCAAGGAAAATATGTGTCATACACCATCCACTTTCAGGCATAACTATTTTCTTACATACAATATAGTTTTGTGTATTTCTGTAGATACATACACATACACTATCTATCTATCTTTCTATATGTGTGTGTATATGTATATACACTTGCATAGTATATATGCTAATGTGTCAAAATGCATATGCACAGACTAATATGTGTAGTGGGTATATATACTACTCACACTGTTTATAAATGATACATATGTATGAAGTTTACATGCAGATATTTTTAGTTTATATATGCATTTATCTATCATCTATTTTTTATCATTTACCTACTTACCTATAATCTTTGTATTATATATCTAAAACAATCTGCTTATTACTTATCAATCATATATCTATAATCTATCACCTATCAATAATATATCTATATATTAGCCATCTGTCAATATGTCAATCATTCATCTGTCATCTATCACCTGTCAATCACATATCTGTCTATCATCTGTTTCTATGTATTTATTTCTTTTACCTAAAACATAATATAAAGGACCAAGTTATTTAATGTTTTCCTCAAACATTGATTTGATGGCAACATTGCAGGTCTATCAAGTTCACAATTAGTACAACCAATTTCTTAATTTTTAATATTTATATATTTGCTTCTTTGTTTTCAAGACAGGATTTTTCTTTGTGTAGCCCTTGCTGTCCTGACACTCACTCTGTAGACCAGGTTGGCCTTGACCTCACAGAGACTCACCTTCCTCTGTCTCCCAAGTTCTGTAATCAAAGGCGTGCACCGCCACTGATGCCCAGCCCAGTTCCTTATTTAAATATTTAAACTGCAACCTCTGCAGTGACCATTCTTTTCAAATGATGGCATAGGCTGAGAACTCCCTATTCTTCCTCAGGAAAAACACACAGAAGTGAGGTGCAGCAAAGGCATAGTGCTGCTGGAGCTTTGTGACCTGTCTGACATGTCCCCAGTTATTGTGAGTTTTCAGATCTTTGCCAAAGTTTCCTTTCCTGGATTATAAGTGAGAATGAACCATTTTTCATAGTAGTTTCATTTCCTGGATTACAAGTGAGGATGAGCCATTTTTCATGTTAATTGGCTTGTATATTCTTTCCAGAGTTGCTTGGTCATGTCTTTTGTCCATTTTATTGTTGGGAGTGTGTGTGTGTGTGTGTCTGTTTTCAAAAGGTCTTGCTCTAATTAAGACTTTGGAAGACAATAGACACACGTGGTCAAGTCAGCATAAGAGAAAGATGTGGGGGGTGGAGTCCTAGCAGATTATTGACAGCTGGCAGCCCTGAACCCTGCAGCCTGCCACGCTTCTCCCCATTCCTGAGGGCCACTGGTCTCACCTGCTGTCATCCTCTCATTGCTGTCCCTCTCCCCATGATTTCCTCTGCCTTCTCCTTTGCTAGTGACCAACGTGGAATTAGCTCACCATATCTCCGAGGTAACTGCTGAGCTCGGTTCAGTCTCTGTGCCTCTGTAGGCAGGCTCTTGAGTTGGGCTGTGGAGGGCCATGGCCACCCAATGCCATGATTGTCTGTAGCTTAGATGTGTCCATTTCTGCTTTCCTGGTGAAACAGCCTTCATTCACAGCCCATGTGGACCACTGAGTCTGTGGTCATCACGCTTTTAGTCACATCCCCTGCCTCACCTATTGCCCCTGCCTATAAGCAGACATCTGTCTGCCAACAGTGCATGCCAACCAGGTCCCTGGCATGACTCAGTTCTTCTAGTGTCTTCTCCTGACCTTTAGCCCCATTCAGCTAGGGTTAGACAGAGTCATTTGGTGTGGCTCCATGTCTCTCTCTGCACACTCATCTCCAGTGTCCATTTCCCAGGTACTCTCTGTGGGATTTCAGAAGTGGCCACAGCATCTCAAACATCTGTGCTCTTTCAGCCGGTCCTTCTGCTAGCATGTCCACCTCATATTCTCCTTCCAGAAAAAGAAAGGGACATATTGACTGTTAGTGGCTCTTCAGTCATTGCTCCTGGGCCCTCTTTTGTGTTGCTTTTCTAGACACTCTGGGTTGGGTTAATTTCATTTTTATATCTAAATCATTGTAGACATCACTACCCCATGGTAAGGATGTAGGTGATGATCAATTTCTATGCTAACTTGATTATATTTTAGAGTTATCATAGAAGCACAGCTCAGGGATGCCCATGAAGATGTCTTCAGAGAGATTTAACTGAGAAAGGAAGATGTACCCTGAATGTACTTATGAACTGGAGGCCCAGAGTAAATTAAAAAGAGAAAGTGAGCGAGAGCATTCATCTCTCTCTGCCTCTTGGCTGCAGATGTACTGTGACAAGCTGCCTCACCCTCCTGTCACTGTGATTTCTTGCTATGATGTGTCCCCTCACCTGTGAGCCAAAATAAACCCTCCCTCCTTTAAGTTGCTTGTCAGGTAGTTGTAATGAGAAAAGTGACCAATGTACTATGTTAGGAGGGTCAGCCTGTTGTCTCTACTTCTAAATGGAGCATCCTTGAGGTTCAGTAACTGAAGTCTTATTTATAAAATACTAAGAAATGAGGTTAAATGGATGGGACCCTATGGATGGCACACGAGGAAGGCATAAAGACAATTACAGCCAATGTAATACCCTTGTTTATTGAGAATGATAAACAGTGAACACCACTTTCATATTTAAAGAATATGAGGTGCACTTAATACCATTACTTTTCTAAGTCTGACCCAGTCTCTGAGAGATGCGAGAAGCTGTCAGGAGTTTGTTTATGTGCATGGAAGTACAAGTATTCATGGAGGGCAGAAGACAGTGTTAGTTCCCCTCTGTCCCAGAGCTGGAGTTACAGGGGGTGTGAGCCACCTGGTGTGGGTGATGGGAACTGAACTCAGGTCTTTCGGATCAGGATCAGGATCAGGATCAGGATCAGGATCAGGATCAGGATCAGGATCAGGATCAGGATCAGGATCAGGATCAGGATCAGTATCAGGATCAGGATCAGGATCAGGATGAGCAGCAAGTGTTCTTCATCGCTGAGCCACCTCTTCAGTCCTGCAGGGTGAGCAGAAGTAAGGCCTGTTAAGCCCTTGCTCAGGTTGCATGCAGGAAGTGTTTTATTTGCAAGCCTTTCCCGTAGGGATAGATAGCCTTGCCATAGCCTTTCCCGTAGGAATAGACAGCCTTGCCGTAGCCTTTCCCATAGGGATAGACAGCCTTGCCGTAGCCTTTCCCGTAGGGATAGATGGAATAGATGACAGCCTTGCCCCTTTCTGGGTTCTGATCACTACTTCTTCAGGCATAAAGTGAACTTGTGACTTTTTCCCCAATTGAGTTCGGCACACTGTAGCCTATATCCAGTGTGCTACCTATGAGCTAATAATGCTTTAAAAAAACTTGTTAGGAAAGAAAAGTCTGACAAATACTATTCTGAGGCACATGATACTTGTTCATCTACACTTTACCATTGACCAATTTCATAGTATAATTGCTGAACTGACTTTTGAGGCTGAATGTCCTTTTGGCCAGCAAAACTGAATTTCATTACTGACTTCTGACTTCATACTATGAATATTTATTGGCATGTGTGTTTTTGTCTTTACAAATGACAACAGCTAGCTGGTTTTTTTTTTGGGGGGGGTCTGTCTTTTGAAAGGGTTAAATGGTGGCTTGTGACCACACAAGACAGGAGAAGCACACGGGCAGCCTTGTGTCAATTCGCAGTGTAGAAGGGTGAGCATATATCTTTGCTTTGCTCCACCTGCAGGCTCAGCATTGGGCTGCCCATCAGCTGGCACCATGGGCTTTGGACTAGCAACTATCTCATGGTGTCTGCTTGGGTGCTGGTAGGATTTGGTAGGGGAAACAGTTGCCTGTAATTTTGCTTGTTTATTGGAAAGGGTGATAGCAGTAACCGAACCTTTGGAGCTGGAACAAGCTTGCTAGCAGCAGTGGGAGGAAGGAACGGTGAGAGGGGCTTCTTTGCTTGCAAAGCCAGTCTCAGCTGACAGACACATCATAGGAACCACAGTGTTGACTGTGGACTTGGAAAACTCCAGGCATAGGCTCATCATGCTTGTTTATCTGTGTGATGGAATTGTCTCCAATGGGAAGAGAACAGGACTGAATGAAGCCACAGGAAATGCAAAATCAATGCCCATATAGAAGAGCCACCTAAGGGCTGCGCTACTGCTTACACCTACGATAGGAGAGGACTGAAACAGGGTCTACTCATGAGACCCTGCGTGAAGTCCTTGGCAGCATTTATCTGTCTGAAGCTGTGCCCTCATCTGGCTTCTCTAGTGGGCAAAAGTGCTGTCTGTTCTAGCATGGGCAAGCAGGGACTACAGAACCGGCTGGTTTCTGTGAGGTCAGATCTCTATCTCAGATGATGCTAATTCTTTGAAAAGGACCCCAGGGTAGTATTATTTGCTCATCACCCATCAACATGTCCCTCATCATCAGTCTGTCACTGTGTGGACAACTGCAGAGGTTGTGTGATCTGCTGGTGGCATGTCACAGGTATGTAGGATGCCCAACCTTCCTGATTTTCCTGAGATGAAGGGATTTTCTGGGTTAACAGATTCCCAATAGCAGCACCGAAAAAGTCCTACATGAATGAGGAGTAAGTGTTCATTCCCTGGGGAGGCAACCTAGCATCTGGAATATTAGTAGCCCCTGGGGAATGACTTTACCTATGGGAGTTGTTTAGCCACACTTTTATTTACATATTTGTCCAATACGAGGAAGGCCAGATATAGATGTGAGCTCAGGATTCATAACCTAGTAATGTATCAACTCTCAGCTTTTCTCTCTCAATTGCCTGGAGCTTCAGCTTACTCCCTGTGTAGCATGGCTTTTGTGACAGACACACTCACTTCTAGGCTCCATTTTTAGATTCAATGGAAAAATGAACATCATTGTTGGATATGCTTAGTAGGGTCTGGGGAACTGCTAGAAAAATCCAGATCCTAAACCCAAGCAAACTCCATCTCCCCACGCTGTCAGTCACTGGCTTGGCATTTCCCTAACTTGAGAAGAAATACAAAGTGAGTCTGTGTACACAGGAAACATTTCCAAAGGGAAATGAGCTTAGATTTTTACCTGTCAAACTGCTGAGTTGGTAGATCCTTGGTAGTGGTTGGTAGTGGTCTTTCCCCAGGACAGATGTGAACCTCCTGGCCCCTTATATAGATACTGCCAAACATTCAATAATACATAGATCAGACCCTATGAACAAGAATTGTGAGCCAAGATGGCCACAGTGACAGTCCTGGGAGATGCACTACAGGGAGGAAGACAAGCTCCTGAAGTGGGAGGTAGGACACATGGAACGTTCTGGAAGGCTGACTTACCCCGTGCCTTCTCTCTTCGTTCTGTTAAGGGAAAGTCATCACATGCATGAGACTTACATTTTGTCAGTTGCTAAAGGACTTGTCTGGGCTTACAGATCAGGAAAGCTGGGCACTCTCTGGAACTTCTAGAAGATTCTATTGTAAGATTTTGGTAAAGACTCATTCTGAGCAGCAAAAGCTTCACCCCCTCTACCCCAGAACAACCCTCTTCGTAAGAAGCACTCACGTAATTTTAGGGGTCAACCTGGAGCCTAGTTAGTGTTAGCGCTAAGAAACTTATTGGCCCTATGCAGAGATACTTGACAAAATTTAAAAGAAAACTTTATGTTTGGAGGAATCTTAATCTCACCAAAAAAGCTGCAAAGAGCAAGAGGCTTTTACCCAGAATCCCCAAGTGTTAATATTTTAGCACATTTGCTTATTATTTTCTCCCTCTCTGTGGAAATACCGCTGTTGTTACCACTTGGGGATGAATTGCAGACACAGTGTCAGTTTGTCTACATACGTCAGTATCACACACAGTGACCGCAGTATGGGGATTATCTCTGAGATGGTATTAAGACCTTTAGACCTTGTCCAGTCCTTGCTGATGCTCTTTCCAGAAGGCAGTTATCTCTCTGTCCAAGAGCCAATCTATCTGTCTGTCTGTCCTACTGCTCATCATGTAGGTTTCCCTCTGATCAGGGTGTTAGCCGCCCAGCTTCTCTGCTGCTCAGTTGTTAAGATTCACTTGTTTCTGACTAAGCATCTTAGGAAGGGGTTTTGAAATTCCATAATTATTTTCCCATGAAGTTTTCACCTACTGGCCTCAGTGCCCATTTATCCTTCTTGTCTGAAACAGCAATTCTGCTGTCTGTCCGGTGTGTGGCTTTCAACTCCCCTCAACTTCTGTGTCTCATTAGACTTCTGCTGTTAGTGAGAGCTGTGCCTCCTCATTTTTACTTTGTTTTTAATTTATCTGTACCGCTTCGTGGCTCTTGGTTGATTTTATGGGCTGTAACCTATTGCTATCATTATCTTTTCTGTTTTGTGTTTACTTTAGACCTAGCCACCAGCACTCCCTTAGAGCTGTGTGCTCATAACACTCAGATCCCTATCCACCCTCTTTTCCTCAGTAGCCTGAAAATGAGTCATCTCTCTAAGGAGACCTCCAACCTATTGGAGAATGATAGCGACAATGCTAGGATCTGGCTCGAACTGTGTCTGTCTAATATAGCGATTTACTTTTAGAAACTCTCTAGATAGGAAATGTCTTTTTTTTTTTTTTTGCTTGTTTTTGTTGCTTCAAGTGCCAAAGTACGGGTGCAACGTGTGTTTAATTTGCTTGGCTTAGGCTGGGGGTGCAACTCAGTGGTAAAATCACCCAAAATCATCCAATGAGCTTACACCAAGGCCCAGAGTTCAATTTCCAGCATCAGAACACACATGTAGACAAAAGTCCTGTGGTTAGCTCTTTAGTTTCTTCTGATAGTTTTGCTGCTGGTTTGAAGTGTTCTAGGTTTTTCTGTTTCTGCTTACATCCTAGGTTTTTCTGTTTCTGCTTACATTCTAGGTTTTTCTGTTTCTGCTTACATCCTATTCATGTTTTTTTCCCCTTTATCAGTTATTGATGCTGTGAGTTAAGACTGATTTATGTAAGATCTATGCATACATCATCCTTAGGAATTTTTCCTCCCACTCACACCCCATCGTTCTTCCAACTTCCTTCTATCCTTCTCCATAGGTGCTAGTCTCATTGATTTCTGGTTTAACCTTTCCATTGATTTTTGCATAAATGATGCAAGTATATTTTATTATCTTATTCTTTCTTTGCACTATATATATGTATACATATATATCCTTCTTTGCATTTTATTCTTTCATTTGACAATACACCTTGAAAATCACTAATTCACAGGCAGCTTCTTCCACTGAGCAGACGTGATGGAGTTCATCCCGCCACTCTCTTTCATGTGGCCCCCAAGGTTGTTCCCAACATTTGCAATTTAATACAGCAATAAATTGCCTTCCATGTTTCTATTTCCATAATGATGGAGGCATGTCTTTAGGGAAGATTCCAGAAGCTGGACATCGAAAGATAAGCATGTGAGGCTTTCTTGACCATTGCCTCGTTCCACCTCTGGTTTTATTCTTGCCAGCCATGTGCATGAGAGAGTCTTCCTCCAGTGTCACTCATGGAATGGGTTGTCATACTGCAATTCTCACACTCAGATTGATAAGGAAGTCCTCTGACATGGGCAGGGGAAACGGCCATGTGTGGCTGCATCCCCTGAAACTACCATGCCATTGTATCCTATGCTTTTCTGTACACAGCTTTGAGACGTAGTGCCTGGGTGATCCACATCTAGATACTGCTGCCTCTTCCTCCACACAGCAGACTCCAGCTCTGACAGGTGAAGGGGAACTGGAGAATCCATTGTTTTTGTTGGGTACAATTCTGCAGCAACATCCTTTGTTGTAGCAATAAGTATGAGCAGGGTCTGGAAGCATCCAGAAGTGTGCATTGTTCTCCCAGTCCTGTGTGAGGTAAAGAAGAATGACTATATCCATTTCTGGACTGTGGGGAGATCCTTGGGCATCTGGACACCTCCCTCAGGAGGAGTCCTAGTGGAGTTTACCTGAGCACTCATTTATCCACGTCAACATGCCAGAGACCTGAGTGCAGTAGCCAAGAGGATGGACCAGATAGATTGGGAGCCACAGGGACAGTCCAGCACAGAGGACTCCAGAAGGGAAGGCGTTTCCTGGGGAACAAGAAACAAAGGCATAACTCAAGTCACATGAGCATCTACACAGCATAGGGCTCTAGATACTCTAAGAGAAAGTTTCCTTTTGTAATTGTGCTCAGTAAGAAGCCAGTGGATGACTTGGGAGGCAGAGGCTGAGGCAGGCGGATTTCTGAGTTCGAGGCTAGCCTGGTCTACAGAGTGAATTCCAGGACAGCCAGGGCTACACAGAGAAACCTTGTCTCGACCCCCGCCAAAAAAAGCCAGTGGATGGCCAAACATTCAACATCCTTGGGAAAAAAATATATATGGAGAAACAGACATAGTGTTCCTGAGAGCACAGGAGGCTGCTCTGTGTTCATGAAAGCATGGGGTGCTACTCTGTAGTCTGAGTTTAGTGTCAGAACAAATGAGGTAAAGCTGCAGGGGAGTGAGATGACACCCAGGTAAGGATGTACAGGGATGACAGCATCTCATCCTTTAGTACCCAGTGGTGATCCCAACTGTAGGGAGCCACGGCCCCTCCCCTGGACTACCCAAAGCCGCACCTTATAGATGGCACCTGTTGGTTATGGCGCTTGTAGCAAACAGGTCCATATTTGGTGGTGATATGTTCCCGCTCTTCTGGTTGGCTGAGGCCGCGCCCCTGGTGAAGTGACATGGTCTGCGGCGATTGGTTGGCGTGAATGATATAAAAGGGCTTTTAGCCCGGGGCTCACAGGAGAAGATTGTTCAAGGTTCCTGAATAAACTGCTGAGAGAAGAACTGGTGGTTGCGTCTTCCTTGCTAGTCAAGGGGGCGCAACACCCAACCCCGTGAACCACTCAACAACAACAATATGCGATTGATGTTCCCAGAAGGAAGGAGTTAGCCAGGTGGTATTCTTTGACAAGCTTTGAGCAAAACTGAAACTTAGGATCTGTGTTTGAATAACATGTTTCAATTTATTAATCAGAACATTTGAAGAGATGCAGACAGATGATATGTAGAAAAACGTGAAACACAGAAAATGTATGAAATAATTTAAATGAAACTGATGTGTCAAAGATGCTGGGCAAGGTATGTCATACCCAGAGACACTGTCCAGTGAAGCCCATGCTTATACATTAATATAGCCTTATAAAAAAGCTTTAAAAAATATAAGCAGAGTTACAAGGTGACTTTCAGAACAGGAGAAAAGGAGAATAAAAACGTTGGCGTCTGCCAAAGCAGAAGGCAGAGGTAAATTCATAGCTTTACATTTTTTATTCACTAGTAAGAAGAGGAAAATGAGCTGTGAAGAGAAAAGTCCAATGAAATCATGACTATAACTCTACAATGAATTCTCTCGTTGTGTGTATCCTTTGCTTTTGAGAACACATAGGAATTCCTATCCTTGTTACCAGTGGTGGAACATGCCATAGCGTAGAATGTTTTACATTATTTAAACCACTCCCCAAACATTATCTAGTTTTTTATTTATTTAATTTATTTACTTTAAGAAAGAATTTAATGTCGCTAAGGCTGGCTTTGGAATTGACAGTAGCTAAGGATAGCTTTCAATGTTGGATCCTGTACTCTCTGCTTCCTAAGTGCTGGGTGGGCCACCATGCCCAGCTTATCCATTGCTGGGAATCCAACGCCTAGATTTTTGTGTACTATGCATGAACTCTACCGACTGAGCTACATTGCTAGCCCTATTAATGTTTCCTTTTCACCTCTAGGTAGTACCAATATTTCCATAGCAATTACATGTTACTGGCTCAAAGACAATGTGCACTCAAAGTACTTATTGAAAATGTCTCTAAAAGATGCCATTGACTTAAATACCCATCAACTTTGATACTGTACATTATATTGGTGTGCTGGTTGGTTTTGTCAACATGATGTATACCTAGACACATCTAGGAAGAAGAAATCCTTTGTTCTCTGCTTTTTATCTTTTATTTTATGTATATGAGTGTTTTGCACACCACATGTATACCTGATGCCTGCAGAGGTCAAAAGGTGGCATCAGCTCCCTTGGGACTGAAGTTGTGGGTGGTTGTGAGCCACCATGTGGGTGCTGGAGTTGAATCTAGGTTCTCAGCAAGAACAAGTCCTCTTAACCACTGAGTCCTCTCTCCAGCCCGGAAGAGGGAATCTTAATTTAGAAAACGCCGCCATAAGACTAGACTAGGTAAGTCTGTGAGGTATTATCTTGATTAATGATTCATGCGAAGTGCCCACCCTTGGTGGGCAGTCTTAGAAGAAAGCAGGCTGTACAGTCTTTGAGGGCAAGTCAATAAGCAGTACTCTTCGATGGCCTCAGCTTCGGTTCCTACATCTAGGTTCCTGCCCTGACTTCCCTCCATGATAGATTGCAATTGCAATATTTAAGCTGAAATCAACCCTCTTGTCCCTAAATTGCTTTTGGACAGGTGTCTTTATTACAGAAACCCTAACTAAGACAATTGATAAACTGTCATGTTTGTGCTGTTTGGGGTCACTGAGAAGATGGTTTTAGGAGGAACATTTTTCCTACTCTGGGTGTCCTCTTACTCCAGGTGTCCTCTTACTCCAGGTGTCCTCCTACTCCAGGTGTCCTCTTACTCCAGGTGTTCTCTTACTCCAGGTGTCCTCCTACTCCAGGTGTTCTGCTCCGGGTGTCCTCCTACTCCGGGTGTCCTCTTTCCTCCTACTCCAGGGGTCCTCCTACTCCAGGTGTCCTCTTACTCCAGGTGTCCTCCTATTCCGGGTGTCCTCCTACTCCGGGTGTCCTCCTACTCCAGGTGTCCTCCTACTCCTGGTGTCCTCTTGCTCCAGGTGTCCTGCTATTCTGGGTGTCCTCTTACTCCAGGTGTCCTCCTATTCCAGGTGTCCTCCTATTCTGGGTGTCCTCCTACTCGAGGTGTCCTCCTACTCAGGGTGTCCTCCTACTCCAGGTGTCCTCCAGTGTCCTGCAACTCTGGGTGTCCTCCTACTCCAGGTGTCCTCCTACTCCAGGTGTCCTCCTACTCCAGGTGTCCTCCTACTCCAGGTGTCCTCTTTCCTCCTACTCCAGGTGTCTTCCTACTCCTGATGTCTTGGGTTGGGCTGGTCCCTTAGCTCTGTGATGGTGAGAGTAACAAATATTATGTTGCTAATAATTAATGTCTTTGAGAACAGCTGGAAAGTAAACACTTCCAACATGCTATTATTGTTCATCCCACAGTAAAGAAGCACCTGTAGAGGGGACGGGAAGCCAGAAGATCAGCCATGGGGAGCTCATCTTTGGAGAGAAAGTTCAACCTGGAACTCCAGCTGACTGCCTGGGCCTCCCCTATTAATTCCTACTGGATCTTTAAGTCCCCAATTTAATCACATTACCTTTTGTTTGCTCTCTTTATTAGACTACTGTGGTCATCTCTGTTGGCCCTGGTGGATGCCCATTTTGATGATGTTTCGCTATCTGCTGCTTCCTTCAATCTGATGCTTGGTATTTGTTCTGTCTCCATTTGCTTGCTGTATACTTAATAAACCTGTGCAGTCCAAACTGAAAGCATGGTTATCCCTATTGTTCTCTGAGCCATACAGAACAATACTCTGTGGGTCCTTGTTCTATTATAGTCTCACTTATTTTCTCATTTTTTGACAGTAATAAGGGGAACTGCCAGTGCATTTTTATTTTGAGCTGGATTTGCCTGATGCTCTTTTGTAAGCGAGCTTGCTTGCCTGGTTAAACATGGCCTGTGAAGGGTCTAGGCTACATTCTTGCTTGTGACCCTTTCTTACTGATGGAGATGGTGCTGTGACAAAACGCTTGACAAAAAATGATTTAGGAGAAGAAAGAGTTCTTTTGGCTTGTGATCTCAGTCCATCATGGAAGGGAAGGCATGGCACCTGGAGTGACTCCTGTCTGTGTCAGTGAAAGCATGAGGCAACCTGTCACATCACGGTGGCAGGTAGGAGGCCAGACAGTGGCCAGGATCTGGCTCATAAAGGCCTGAAGTGACCCATGGCCATGTCTTCCATCCCCCAAAGCTCCACAATCCTCAAGAACAGCATCACTCACCAGATGCAGGTGCTCTAATACAGGAGCCTTGAAGGGACATTTCCCAGTCACAATGCTCTAGGAAGAATGTTGTTAGCTTACCATTGGCATCTACCACCATTTAGAGCAGTGATTCTCAACCGGTGGGTCGCGACCCCTTGAGTGAGAGGTTGAATGGCCCTTTCCCGTGGGCCACCTAAGACCATTGGAAAAAAACAGGTATTTTCTTTATAATTCATAAGAGCAGCAAAATTACAGTTATGAAATAGCAATGAAAATAACTTTATTGTTGGGGGGGTCACCACAACATGAGAACCTTTATTAAAGGGTTACAGCATTAGGAAGGTTGAGACCCACTGATTTAGAGGTTTATGTGATCAAAGCTATCATTTTTTTTTAATCTGAGTTTTGTTTACTATTTTGATAATTTATGTTATTTTTAATATTATTTTGAGAGAATTTTCCCATTCTAAACAATGTAAATATTTCCCTTTTTCTGTTGTATATACTTATTATGCTGAAAAAAATTAGACATGAATTCCCCTAGTGTATATAGTGTATGTCTTGGGAGTGGAATGGCTTTTATTAGTTTTTTTTTTCTTTTTTTTGTCTCTCCCAAAGGAAAGTTCACTTGTTTTCTTCAGATAGGAACTCACTCTATGGCTCAGGCTTGCCTTGAAGGTGACATCCTCCTGCCTCAGCCCCATGAGTGCTGGGATTACATGCCTGCACTGCCACATGTAGCCTAGATAGTCGACATACCTTGCAATTAAAAAAAAATCATTAAAAACATGAATAGGTTTAGCTACAAAACTTCTAAACCTTCACACCCGGAGAGCAAGCAGGGAAACTATAATGAAAAAAGCAAGGCATAAAACAGTCTCTACAAACCAGTTACCCTACTTAGCAATACAAGAGTATCTATAACAGGAATCACTCCTGGCTCACACAGTATACATGTGGGGTCTGGGAATGTGAAAGGTGACAGCCTGCTCTCTGTGTGTGTGTGTGTGTGTGTGTGTGTGTGTGTGTGTCTCAGGGAGGCAGAGGCAGTGGGTAAGGCAGTAGGTCAGAGACCGAGCTGGAAGCCTATATTGTGTCTCTGGCTGGGTCAGTGGTTCTCTCTTATGCTCTGGGCTACTGTGCAGAACATGTCCAGAACTGACGCCGCAGCAAAACCACCAATGCATCTCAGGTCGCACGCTACCAGAAATGCCTCAGATTCCTTGTCTGTCTGATTTAGATGGAAATGTTTGCTTATGAATGTTTAGGAAACTTTTATTGTTGCTAAAGTCTTCATGGCCCCTTTCAGAGTCATGACCCACCAACTAAGCAGCTGGGCTCCGAGGCCTATCATAGCAAGGCTTCCATTTCTGATTAAGACATGTCGAGAGCAATATTTGAGTGGATCCTTGAACAAATTAAACGAAAGAAACGTATTGAGGTCCCTCTTTTCCCAGTGCCTGCACATAGAAGGTCTTTCCCCTTGGAGTGTGGGCTGTCCAGCTGATAAAGCAGTTAAGCCTTGGCCCCTACCCTGCAGGAGCACCTTTCTCCTGGTATTTGAGCTGCATGGGTAGAAACTGTAGGAATTCCAAAACAAATTAGCTCCTTAGCTTTCAAGCATTAAAAAAGGAGCCAAATATAATAATGAATTTATAGAACATTCTGGTAAACACACCACACCACACCCCCTCCTCTCATAAATTGCCTGTCATGGCACCTCTCAGAAACGAGGGCAGTGACCATGGCATTACGAACATAGCGTTCCAATTAGTACTCAGCTAATTCCACAGAGTACCTGCATATGGCACGATGAAAGAGCGTTCCCACTGTGACACAGGTGCACAACTCTGGCAAAGGTGGCATGTGTAACTCTTACTATTGTTTAGCTTGCTTCTTACTGAGCTGTGCCGCAGAAGGTAATTTACACGGCCGTCCTCGGTGGCGCCATTTTAAAAGCACTTTAATGTAGTACACCCTTACCAACTTAGGTATCCATCAAAGCCCGTCTCCCAGCACACTGGAATTTCTCACAATGCATACTTGGCCCAGCTGTGAGTTCACTGCAGACTGATGCCATATGCTAGTCTGTCCCTGACCGTAGCTCAGAGCCTACTATGAAATAATATTAGTGGTTAATAATTATTAGGCAGTTAGTGTGCTCTAGATTCCTTAAAGGGCTTCTTTTAAAAAGCAATGGCCACAGTAGCAGCAAGTGTGCCCTGTGTCTAGACCTGAGCTTTGGACAGCATTCTCTGAGGAAGAAGCCAGGGCTTCGTGGAAGATTATGTGGTACATGCTTAGGGCTGGAGCAGAAAATAAATGAAGTGTAAGGGCTGGAGAGATGGCTCAGGAGTATGTACTGCTCTTGCAGAGGACCTAAGTTCAGTTCTCAACACTCATCTTGGATGACTAACAACCACCTTTGACTCCAGCTCTAAGGAAATTTTGTGTATTTGGCCTCTGTGGGTACCCACACTCACATGCACAGCCACCTACACTCACATGCACACACTCCCACACTCACATGCACACACACCCACCCACACTCACATGCACACATACCCACACTCACATGCACACACACCCACACTCACATGCACACACACTCACATGCATACACACCCACACTCACATGCACACACACCCACACTCACATGCACACACACCCACACTCACATGCACACACACCCACACTCACACTTAATAATAAAAATCTTTATAACTTACATCCTCATTTAAATGTCCAGAGAGTTCCTGTATTTTGAATGTCTTCCTCTGAAGTCATAAATGGTAACGGCTGAAGAGGTTGACCCAAGTCCCCAAGAGAGCAGGCGGTTCTGCATAGCCCATAGAAGCCCACTGAGCTCCCCAGAAAGCAGGAATGTGGAACAGAGGAAATGAAGCTGTTTTCTTCCTCAAATTAATATAGAACAATGAGGGACTTAATCATACTTTAGGTTTCACAGTTTCTCTAGTTGCCATAGTAACCCAGAAGAGACATTTAAAAGTACATTTTGTTTGACCTTGCTCTATTCGATGGATGGATGTGAAGCAGTCTAGTTCAGGCAATGTGGATGACGTCCATTCTGGGGCTGGCCACCAGAGGGCGAGCAGTGTCCTTTGCCAAGCTCTCAGGCTAGTGGGACTCAGAGGAGGATGGTTTCAGAACATGTGGGGACCATGAACAAGCCAGAGCTGGTCTCGTCTTCCTGCTTTTAGGGCAAGCCATTTCTCTTGTGATCTCCTTTTGAAGCACACATCCAGGATGTCCACTGCACCAGATTCTTGGAGACTTAGCCATCCTGGGTTTGACTGGGCTTTGTCAAGGCTGTGGGCATCTCCTGCAGGCAGTTAGTGCTCTGTCTTTGCTAGGCCTGTGGTCAGGACCACTGGAAGAGGCATGCAGGGGGGTGCGGCCTGCTGCGATTTAATAAACCCTCCCTCGCTGGTCCTGTGTGTGCCCCTTGCCAGAGCCTTTCTTGTCTTGGGTTTGGGCTACTGTGTCTGAGGAGAGTCTGGGTACCTCCAAAGTATTCTAGGGAAATACAGCTTTGTGATGAGATCCTAAGGATGGAACAGGGCCCCCAATGAGCTTCCATTTTGTTATTTCCCTAAAAGCCAGTGTTGGTGGCTTCGGTTTCTTCTGTCGTATAAAGAGGCCACCATTCTGGTTACAGAAAGGCCTGTCTAAGAAGGTGTGTTTTCAGGAAAGGACTCCTTCCCTAACCTGGTCCTTTATTTTTTATTGGCTCTTCTGTAAGATCCCTTGTGGTGACCCTTGACCCCTTTCCTCTTCCTCACCTCCTTGCTCTAACGGGCAGTGCCTTTAAGTTCCTTCTCCTCATTGGGCAGGATCAGCAACAGACACTTGACACTGTAGTCTCACTTTCCCACAAGGCATTTTAGTGGACAGCCACTGCGCTTATTCACAGGGAGGCTACGAGTCCATTAAACAGTGATCTAACTACTGAGGGCTCCCACAGTTTGGTATTCCATTCTTGGCCTCCCATTTGTCCCCTTTCTAGGTAGCCCTGTCTGTGTGTTTGTCTGTCTGCCTGCCTGACTTCCTGGCCCCTTGCCTTCCTCCTCTGTCCTCTAGGGGGCCTTCCTGAACCTTCAGCTCAGCAATCGTATCTCCAGAGAGCCACACTCCTTCAGAAGTTCCACAAGCTCATCTCAGGCTACAGCAGCCTGGACAGGAACAGGGGCAGTTGGCTAGGAGCACAAGATGTCACCTGGAGTCAGCCATCTCCAGAAAGCAGGACATCCTTCTGACCATGCCTCCCCAGGTCTGCCCAGCCTCAGTGGTTACTGGATCCATGTGGCCCAATGGCTAGGGGCAGGCAGGAGGTCCTGGTTCTGTGGTGGGAGAAGCTGTGAGTCACCCATTATAGCTCGTCTAGCCCTTTCTACTCTCAGCCCTCTGCACCTGGCTCCCTGCCACCATGGTCCAGGAGGCAGGCAACCCAGCCTAGGGAGAAAGAGGGAACACATACAGAATTGACCCTGAGAAATGTTCCTTCCCAAGGACCCATGCCAGCACGATTAGATATCTGTAGGAGTTTTATGTTTCAGCGCTTAACTCTAACCATCCATCAATATTGACATTCCGTGTTGATGGATCGGTGCTGTGTGCAGGTGGTCAAGTAGGGAACAGCCTACGGGTGGCCAAAATTTAAAGACCCCCAGGTGTTTGGATTGGAGAAGACATACTCCCGGGCAACTTAGCTTCAAAGCTTTCTTTAGAAAGTAAGATTTATTAAGATTTACGAGCCAGCTGCAGTGATGTGATGGTGTATTAAAGTCCTTAAGAATAAAACCAGTACTGCCCAGTGATCTTGCCATCCACAATCCTATTTGTGAGCTGGTGCCCCTTCTCTCTGTGCCATTAGAAACAATGATCTGCTCTGCACGAGTTGATTGCTCTGTAATACTGTTCAAGAGAAGCAGAGTGGCCAGTTTGCAGGTCTGATTCACTCATTCCAGCAATGGTCTAGGTTGTAGTTCCCGTCAGGACCGCTAGGTGGTGTACTCCAAGGCTGCAGTATAGCCCGAGCACCAGGGAAGAGAATAGAGCCCACTCTGAGGTTGGAGATGGTTTCCTCTGGTAGGTGACTGGCCTGCTTTGGGTAACGGGATGGTGAGGTTTCTCTAATGAAGGCAGGCATCTAGTAGGAACTGCTTTCCCTCTGCTTGGAAATAACCCTGGTGGAGTTCCTCCTGGACCTCTGGAGGGCATCCCTTTGGGGTGGTAGGTAGCTTGCATTTAGAGATGGAGGAGGTGGGAGATGAATTCAAGGAAAGAAGAAAAGAGGGAGGGTTTACATAAAGCCCTAACTCCAAGTCCTGAGCCCAGCCCCACAGTGTGGGACCTCATCGGAGCATCTTTATGGAGATGACTGTGTAGGATGCACAGGTGAGACGGGTCTCATTCCATGCGGCTGGCACGTGAGAACACAGCCACAAATGAAAATTCTGTGTGGCAATGGAGGCAGAGATGGGAGTGGCTCAGTCTCAAGCCAAGGGCCACCGGAAATGGGAAGAACAAAGAAAGATGACTCCCTTGGAGGATTTGGGGCGTGCAGCCCTGGCTTTGGGCAGAGCAGTGCCAGGTTTTGTCTCTGGACTGGGAGGGTGTTTACTTTTGGCTCAAGCATTGCAGGTCCAGGCTGTTACATAGATATGAGAAAGATCTAAGGCAGAAACTCATGCCACTGAGCAAGAGGTGGCCGTATGGCTGGTTACCTGGAGACACCTAAGTGGTTTCCCAGGAACAGGTGAATCTCGGCCTGCTTTTTTTTTTTTTTTTTTTTTTTTTTGGACAGGGCTTCTCTGTCTCATCCTGGCTGCCTTGGAACTCTGTCATCTAGGCTGACCTTGAATTTAAGAGATTTGTTTGCCTCTGCCTCCTGAGTGCTGGGATTAAAGGTGTGTGCAAACCTGGCTATTCCTGCTTGTTTAAATAGGAACTGTGGACTCATGCCTTGGTATTGCTTGAATTGGTGTAGGCCCCGCTGAGCTGGTGGTTGGAGGGGACCATTTATTTTCCCAGGGGTTTGGGTGAAGGGTGTACTTCCTGAGTGACAGCATTGTCTCTCTATGCCTGTATCTTCAGTCATTTCCTCTACACAGGGACATAGATGATCCACAAGAGAATAAGGTTTATTTTGTCCTCTAATCTTCAGCCCAGAGAATGAGTGCAGTGTGTCAGGCCAGCATTGTAAACACACACACATGCACACATGCACAGAGATTACTATAGTTGGGCTTGGCCCATGGCATCTCCACACTGTCCTGGAGCAGGGGCCTTTAATCCTGCTGTATTTAAAGCATGGAGGGAAAGGATCCTGAATTCTTGTTTTTGTCCAGAGAGAGGATGTTCCCTTTCCGACCCTCTCCATCTGCTCAAGTCATGATTCAGAGACATCTTGGAGTCTTGCCTTCTTGCTGCTGGGACCAGTGGGACAATGCAGACTCTGCTAAAGACTCAGAAGAAGCTGTGGGCCAGGTGACTTCCAGGGCCATAACTGAGTCTGGCCTGACACCAGGAGAGACTGGGTGAGGTGGGTGGGAAGGGATGACGGCTTGGACTAGTTTCTTGGCACACTCTCTGGGGGTTTTAGCCTGCATACCAGCACCCACTCCTCTCCTCTCCACAGGCCGTCCTTGTTACTTGGTGATCTGATGCAGGCTCTCTGAGTTAGGACAGGGACTGGCATTCATTTGGAAGACACAGTAAGGGAGTCAGAGCACCTCAGACCTCAGCAAGAGGGAGGTGGCATTGTGTCACTTGCCACCAGGAGGGACCAGCCGTGGAAGTCGTGGTGTCAGAGGACAACAGCCATCTGCTTCCTCAAGCTTCCACCTAAAACCGCAGCGTAATTATGGACTTGCTCGTCATTTTCCAGTGCACAGCTTCCAGTAAATATTAAAAGGCTGACTTTTCCTCATTTAGCTTGCGGTTTTGAAAGATGGCCTCAAACAAAAAGATCCTATCTGTATGTTGTGCTTTAATTTATTTTCACCTTTTTTTCTCCTTCGGAGACCCCTAGTGTATCCTCATTTTGTTTACTACAAATTAAGCGCGGCTGATTGTTTACCAGTCTGCAGGTCCCTGTGTGTTGCTTGGTTCTTTCTTTCTTTCTTTCTTTTTTTTTTTTTTCCTAGTAGTCCCAACCTGGGATTCATTTGCAAGAGGCCCTAATCTGCATGAGAATTGGACAATTAACTTTTGATTAACCACCTAGTTCTTTTTGAAACCACAGTGTATAGGATACTCTGCATTTAAATAATTTCCCTTAAATTGGGAGCAGGCCTTTCATTAAGCCTGTGAGTTTGACTAAACAACAACATTTGGAGATAATCAGGGTCAAGACAATAGGCAAGAAGGCAGGGCTAGAATGTCATCTTTAAATATAACAGCAGAGATAAAGGCCCCCAGATTGTGCCTTATCAAAACACAAAAAAATCAAAGCTCTCTCTTGTCTATGGCAAAATACAGAGGCCCCAGTGATGTCAGTGACCATTGTCTGGCCATAGGCACAGCAGGATTGGCATTCAAGGGGCCCAGTCTAACACACATTACATCACGTAGGGTACTTATCTCGGAGTCTGACAATAATTATCAGGAAGAATATGCTCAGAATGACTTTTTTGTGATTTTTATGCTTCCTCAACACAAGGAAGAGGAGATAACGGCATCGAGAGGACAGCAGTCTCCCTGAAGATTCTCCCAGGAGCTGGGGCTTCGATTAAATTTGCTATGCCACTCTGATGCCGCTGAACAAGTGGGAAGACAGCCTGGGAGCCTTTTATATAGGGTAATAATAGTCAGGAACAGAGCCCTCACCCAAAGATAAGATCCATTGTGGAGCAAACAAAGCGAGCCGATTCCACATCACTGCAAGAATATCTAAGAGCGAAGTTTTCAATCCCCCGTCTCTCTTTCTCTCCTTGCATGCACCTTGCACCTGGTTCTGCAACTTGGCTGTTCTGGAGGTGCGGGATGGTGTGCCCCTTGAAGCCTCTATCAGCGGGCAGCCTGGGAAGGCAGGCTGTGGAGGATAGAGTTAGGACTTTCTGAGGTCAAGGTCACACCCTTCCTTCTGTGAGTCTCACATCAGGGTCTTCTTTAAGTGTAGCAGCGTGGCAGTCATTGATCTCCAATACGGCTGTCTTGTCTGTGAGGCTTGGCAGAGGTGAGAGTCCGGAGATGCTGTCCAGAAAGCTATGATGCTTTTGATCTCAGTCTCACTGTGCTTCAAGGCCCTGAGGGATTTAATTTTCTTCAAAAATAATATTCTGTTTCCGTCTCTTTATAATACATGGTAGGTAGCCAATGATAAGGACCCAATTGCTTCCGCATTGAATTTAAACACATACAGAATACTCCTTACAGAAATAAAACATATTTTCCCAAAGCCCTTTATTCTCAGAGATGATGAGACCAGAGCTGGAGTTGACATCTCCCTCCTGTGTATGTGCCTGTTCAGTGGTCTGTAGTGGGTTTGAGGCCTTATTCTCTAGCCTCAGAAGGAGGAAGGCACTGGGGTACAGGGAATGAATTTTCTGGTTTTGTTTAGAGTAGAATGCCATGTGGCTTTCACCCAACAGAGAGAAGATTTGATCCATGTGAGTTCTGTTCCTGCTAAGCTTTTCCATTTCATGCTCAGAAACAAACCAAAGCCTTTGTTTGATGCAGGAATCTGATTCAGGGTGGTTGTTTCCCTAAAAGCCCTGACAGGGGGATCTGAGCTCTTCTGTTGGGATGGAGAATTGCTAAGCAAGTCTAGGTCCACTGTAGGGTCCAAACACACAGAACAGGGGAAAGGGACTTGCAGATAAGACCTGTTTCCAGGGCTGTGAAGAGCAGCCTAGCACTTATTCATGAGCCTATACTGTGGGCTGTAGGTTGAGGTGACCCATGGTCGGGAGGGAGGGTCCTGCTGTTGATGTAGTATGGCTGGGGAACTTATAGGGTAGGCCAGTGATGGGGAAGCAAAGGCCTGGCATTGATACATACTTTCTGTGTGGCTTTCAGTGATCCTCTTTCCTTCCTTGGGAATCCTTTACAACTCATAGGACTGCTTGTTGGAAGCCAACTTGCTCATCTCTACAGCTTGACAGGGTAGCGATGAGACATTTCCAACACAGTGGTGGAAGCATCAGGTAGGAAGGTAGGAAGGTAAGAAGGTGGGTTACGATGAAGCTGGGACACCTCGCTATAGGCCAAGGATGCTACTGGCTGGTGTGCTTAACTTTTGGGTTGGTGGAAGCTAGCTGTCTGCTAAGTTAGTAAATCCCCAAAGGCTTCACTTGATGTTCGGACAGACACAGACGTGGGCAGCTTCTCAGGCAGGTGAGATGATTCAGCAGGTAAAGGCACTTGCCACCAAGCCTGACAACCCGAGTTCTATTCCCAGGACCCACATGGTCGATGGAAAGAACTGATTTGTGAAAGATGTCCTCTGACCATGTGTATGTTGTGGCACAGACATGCACATGTAAACACACAATAGATATACATAATTTTAAAAAAAGTTGGAAAAAAATATTTCACCCTCTCTTCAGTCATTAAGATTCTGATCAGTTAGCCAGGTTCACCGAAGGTTCAATGTAGTATGTACTGCTGCTTTCCAGAAACTCTTGACCATATCAGTAACAACACCAGAGGCCCATCACTGGCTGCATTCAGAGAAGTAAGCAGTAGTGCCTATGGCATCTGTCCCTTGGCTGGTCTGCAGTGGCTGTTGCTAGGCAGGCAAAGAAGCCCCATATTGACCACCATTTCCATGGGTGCTATGTATGCAACAGGGGTGGAGGCTCAGTGTACCCTACTGCCCAGGCTTGGCCTGCCTGCAGTCTGATTTCATAGACCCAGAGGAGGGTTTCAACAAGAGGGGCTACCTGAAGGCATGAACACCTACCTGTACATTTACTGCTTCTGGGGAAATTAGGGTCCTTCTTGAGGTTCTTAGTCTGGTTAATAAAATAATGTAAGAATGGGTTGAAATGGAAGCTTGAGAAAATTTTATTATAGTTCAAAAAAAAAAAAAATCCCCACGGCTAGCAAGCTGTAAATCCAGAGAATGAGTTTGGAGAAGAGAAAGAAAACAGCCACCCTGTCCGAGTTACACCAGCACACGGAGGTCAACCTCACAGAGGACAAGAAGCCATGTTGCAGGGAGTGAAGCTTTGGAGAGAGTGAAGCCCAAAGCGTTAGGGGGAAAGCATACTTAGAACAGAAATAGGAGAAAATGTTGCCCACTTAGTTTCCTGAGGAATTCAGAAAAGTGAGTGGGTTTCTGAAGTTACATGGCTGTGTCTCTATAAGCTATATGCCAGGAAGAAGGAAAAAAAAAATACAGAATCCCACAAAAGGGATAACTGTTCCTCTGTCCTTGAACATGGCTCAAGGTGGTTCCGTTGTTCCAGTGTAGTTCGGCTAGAATGTTAGCTCTCTACCCAGGCCAGAGACTTCATTCTCTTGACCTGAAGGAAATAGTGTCTCTATAATAGTTTTTCTAGCCTTCTGGGCTCTGTAGCACTTCCCTTGGACTTTTCATTAAGGACCTCTCCTCCCCAGAGAGCTGCTTTGATGCATCCAGGCTGCTACAGGAAAGTTGTAGAAACAGCATGGCTTTCTTATAGTACTGGAGTCCCAAATCAAGACACCACCAGGTTCAGTGGAGAGGGGCTACGTTCTGGTGCACATGTGGTGACTTCTGGCAGTGGCCCAGATGGCAGAGGGCTGAGGCTGAGGGAGGTCTCTGGACTGGTTGTGTAAAGGCAGTATTCCATTCAAGAGGGATTAATCACCCTATTCAAATCTCATAGGCCTTCTCTCCAAATATTTTCTCATTGAGAATTAGGACTTTAACATAGTGGTTTCGGGGGATGGGTATCCAGATCACAGTAAAAGGTTTGCACTGATCAGATGCAGCCAACCAGACCTCTGTGGACAGATAATGCTTGAGACCTCAGAGCTTTGTCCTAGCCATCTATTGGGCCTGGAATATGAAAATTATCTATAGCCACACTTGGAAAACAAACACACAAGGGATGCAATGGAGTTTAATTTTCAAAACCACGTTGATGATGTCGATGTCATTTTTTACATTTGGAGAATTCTAATGTTGCAAACAAATCCAGAATGTGGTCTTCGATTCTTGGGTGCTTGGCATCAGAGTTAATCTTTTTTTTTTACATCATGAGTGATGAGAGTCACAAGTATTATTTCCAGTCTCTTTTCAATCATGTAGCCTGGTCCACATGGACACCGAGCAGTGTGAAAGTTGCAAAGGCTGATCTTTTATATCGAAGTGTTTGGAGGAGGGAGAGCTAAGGGCAGTCAGGCAACTTGATGCTAGCATATGGTTTTGCTAAGGAGCTTGATGGAGCAAACGGAACTGGAAAATGTCTGATGGAAACAACTTTGACATTCTGTTAAGGATGGGTTCCCACAGACTCATGGGCAGAAATACTAAAGAGGACAAGGTGGTGTTGGCTGGACACCGAGGCTATAATTAAAGCAGAGTTTTGCAGATGGATTCTCTGAACTAGACTCCACCTTACATTGTGAAAAGTGGAAAGAATATAGGAAGGGCAAACTGGAGGCTAGAAGATTGCAGCAATATAGCTTCCCAGCTAATTGATTAGCAATTATGGCTGGTAATATTGTTCATTTTAATTGTGTTTAATCTCTATTTTGGTAATAAAGATTATTGTTTTGGATTATGACTTTACCCTACTATGCTAATTACTAACTTGTGAAATTAAAGTGTATATTTTCACTTCCTCAAAAAAAAAAAAACCCAACATGTCCTTTATATAACAGCTTTCTTTCTTTCTTTCTTTCTTTCTTTTTTTTTTTTAACAGCCTGTTTGGAAGGTCATTTTATCCTTCACATCATAGAAAGGCCAATTTTGGCAAGCAAAGTAAATGATGTTGGGGTTATTTACCAAGAAATATAGCCTTAAAAAAATTCACAATTTTCACGGCCTGAAAGAAACAGAGGATATTGCCAGGAATAAATCTGGGAAGTGAGAGAACTCAAGTAGATTTATATGGAAAATGGGTTTTTAATTTTCAAGGGGCTTGCACCCGTAGAGCCTGGCCTGCAGCTTTTGGTTGGGCTGCCTCAGTGTAGCCCCACACAGACTAGTCAGCTGCTCTGTGTTCAAGCTGCCTGCTCACCTCCCTCCAGAGACAATCACTTTGCCATAATGTTCCACAGCCTTAAGCTTTCCCACATACTTCTTCCATTCAGTCACTCACGTCTTTATCCATAGCCTCTATCCATTCCCACCTTCTCAACTTGACCACGCCACATCACATTTACTGACAGCTCCTGTGATTGGCACCAAGAATAAGTTTTCCCAAACCTTGTTCAAGGCCCCTGAAAGCCCCCAGCCTTACCCATTGACCTCCCGTTTCTCTGCCTTCAAATATTATTAGCCTTTGGTACTCTTCTAGCTCCCAGGCCACATAGGTTTAAAGCTATGTATATAGAAGGATATAGTATACAGAGATTCCTAGTTACTTTTCTTGTTAGGATAGACCAGATGACTTCTATGTGCTTATTTCTCTAAGTTGTGGGCCAGTTCTTAAGTACTTGAGGCTCTGTGGATCTCTGCAGCAGTTACTGCTCCTCTGATGTCATGATAGGAATCAGTTCCTGACAATGGCGAAGTCAGTCTAAGGCATTGTGGAACTTCTTGCCTTCATGTTGGCTGCAAGCTGTAATTCAGTATGAATATTTACATGTATGATATAATGTGATTAATGTTATAGTGATCAAAGAAAATCCTACTATGTTATGTTAATTACACTGTTTTTTTTTTTTTTTTAATGTTTGCTGAGAGGTGTTTAATGCTTTACTGAGCGCACTCCTTGCTATTTTACCTCCAGAGAGATCGCGGCAGTGTAGAATTTCACCAGTGGTTTAGGAGAGGCCCGGCGGGCCACAGGCAAACCCTGAAGAAAAGAGAGAGGCTTGAGTGATCAGCAGTCACAGGGAGAGGGATGGGATTCCAGCTGGGTGGGCTTTCCTCTTCTGGGTCTGTTACGTTAATGGTATTGATTGTGTTGTTACCCATAAGTAATCGATAAGCCTCGAGAAGCACAAAGTACTCTATGGCTTAGAAGGATGACGTCTTGCCGCATAGATCCTTTCCGATGATGTTCCAACATAAACCGGGATGGGTCCTGTGTCAAAGCCTCTGATGTATGAAAGAAAGTATGTCTTGGATCAAATTTCCTGTGTGTGTGTGTGTGTGTGTGTGTGTGTGTGTGTGTGTGTGTGCGCACATGCAGCTACATATGGAGGCTTGAGGTTGACGCCAAATGTCTCCCTCAGTCACTATGGTTTTGGGTTTTGTTTTTGCTTTGTTTTGTTGTTTTATTTTTGAGACGGGATCTCTCGCTGAATCCGAAGTTCACGGATTCGTCTATATTGGCTAGTCAGGAAGCCTTAGGGATTCTTTTGTTTCTGCCCTGACAGGAGAGCTACGACTGCAGGCAGGCTCTAATGTACCTGGCTATGTAGGGCTCGTGAACTCAGGTCCGTATGCCTCTGTACCAAGCAGCTTACCAACTGAGCCATCTCCCGGGCTGCTTGAATCAGATCTTCACACCACTGGCCACAGTGTTCAAATGCCACGGGCAAGGTGACGATGGAAGATCCCTAGGTCTCCAGTGATCCCGGTCACATTCTCAACAGTGCCTTTGCTTTTTCAATGGCCCAGCTTTTCTGAGGGTTGCCCTGGAGACAACACTCCTAAATACTCCCCAAATCTGATGTCATTGTGTAAGCCATATTTCTTCCTAACCCAGGGATAGCATTTGGGATGTCCTTTAATCCTTGCTACCCTTGTTCTCAACAAGCTAGAATGGGTCTTCTGGCCAAGTCTTGGATTCAGGGAAGAAGGCACGTTCTGGATCAGATGTTCTGACCTTGAATATGCTCTGCCTTCTGCTTACTAAACATACACTCACAAACCAGGATGGCTCCTCCTATTCCCTGGGAAAGCAAGAGAAAACGGCGTTATTACCATTGATTGGAGAAAAAGGTTTTAGATCCAAACCTTTATAGTCACCTCAGATGATTTTAACAAAGCAGTTTGCCCCCCCCCCCCCCCCAGTTCTCTGTCTCCAAGGCTCAGTAGAGCATTCCCTCTTTGTAAGGAGCTGCTCACATGACAGAAACAGAGGTACAGAGGTGAGGCCATTGCTGTTGGCGGCTGCCAGAGGCACTGGGAAGGAGGCGCTATCTATCCCAGCCTTCCTCTGACTGTGGAGTCAAGAGTGAATCACATTCCTAACTTACACGACTCTGCGGAGTCTCTGAGTGAGAGTGTTGAGAGCAAGCGCTGGCAGGCACGGGCATTTGGATGAGAGCTCTGTCATGATTTTGCAGCCAACACTTCCTTTCGTCCCCTGGAAGGACACACATGGCAAACACTTGTGCCATGCCCTCAGAAAGCCCCACACGACCCCTTTGATTGGGCAGTTTGCATCTGTGAGTGAGTGTCTAAGTGTGTGAACTCCGAAACCTCAGCACACTGTGGAGACCTCTTTGGGGGAAATGACTTTACAACAGGTTCGGGTGCTGACGTCTCTCAGCAAAGGGCAGTGGCCTCTCCAAGCAGCGGTTAGGAACTCGCTCCTATTGGGGAGAATCCTTTGATTTATTTTACTCAGCGCTTGTGCCAGAACCAACTGTATTACAGGCCGGCTAATTGAGACTTGGCAACACACAGCCCCAATCAAAGGCAGCCCGAGCCCAGACCTCGGATCCCAGGCCAGTGGGCACTTAGCGTGCCTCGGAGGCGAAGCATTCCAGCAGTTCTTGCCAATGCTGCCGTCTCAGCATCCCCACTGGCTGATCCATGGGCTGCACTGCCATCGGTTCCAGAAGGAGTCACTTGTGAACCATTAAAGATAGCATTTGAAGTGCTGCAGTGACAGTTGTGATTCAAGAAAAGATGGAGGCACCAACCGGGAAGGCATCCTCCTGCTCCACTCTGCTGACTCCTCAAGGAATGGGCACACCTAGCCAGCCAGAGATGGCAGGGAGGTGCTCGTGAGGCAGGCCAATGAGGGCGATCGAGTATACCTTTGGGGGCAGGAGAGTATAGAAGGAAGAGGAACAAAAAGGAGATATGACTGTTGCATTAGTAATAAATAGATGCTTTAAAAATTCAACCTGGCAAGGGTATCCATTTGAGTTCATCTGGCTTTTTGTTTGTTTGGTTTTGGTTTTGGTTTTTTTGAACATCAAGATACTTGTTTGCTGTGTGGAGCAGTAAACACGCGTGCCCAAACACGTACATGCAGATGCACACACATCCTGTTAGATAGCACAGAGAAATTGTACATATCTAAAATCTTGAAGAAACCTAAGCTGGATGGGTTAGGTGGGTTCTTGAGAATGAGATGGATCAGAAAGCTATGTGGGGTCCAGTAGGGACAGAGCTATCCTCAGGTAGGTGAGCGGATCTGAGTAGAAGATAGTCTGTGTAGAGGGCTGGTACAGAGAAGCTGTGATAGAGATGATGGCAGAGATGGGGATCCTCCCAATAGTACCTAAAAGATGAGATGCTTTCAGATTCCTCTAAATACCAAGCAAAGCAGTGTTAGGAATCAAGGTCAACAAAGTGCTGGATACTCAGTGGGAGGAAATGAGGTCCTTGTCTGCTCAGGGCCACCTTGTAGTGTCTGGCCAATGCTGGATTTTGCCCCCTCTCTATTTTAGAGGCTTCCTTGAAATTCTCTTAACCCACCTTCCATATTCCCTCTGCCTGGCCTTTCTCTGTTCTCTTCCCACTGTTCACTTTACACATGTGTGATGCTATGTGTGAGCTGCAGTCCTCCCAGGCTGTCTCCGTTTCCCAGGCCTTAGGTGAGCCTCACCCTGGCACTGTACATACAGTAGTAACGTGTACTACCGACCTGGACCTGACACCGGTCGCTCTCTTCCTACTGGCATGTCATGCTTGTGCTTGCCTAAAACAAATCCAGTGTTTTCAGGATTTTCAGCTGCTATTCAAGCAAGTTGGTGTCCACTCACATGCCTCTGACGTGGGGGTCTTGACTTGCCCCTCTGTAGCTTCTTGGGGATGTCTGGGAAGGATTTTTCTTTTAAAAGATTTCTTTCTTTCTTTCATGTATGTGAGTACACTGTCACTATCTTCAGACACACCAGAAGATGGCATCAAATCCCCATCACAGATGGTTGTGAGGCACCATGTGATTGCTGGGAGTTGAACTCAGGACCTCTGGAAGAGCAGTCAGTACTCTTAACCGCTGAGCCATCTCTCCAGCCCATGGGAAAGACTTTTTGAGACAGAGTCTTTTTCTGTAACCCAGTTGTATTGCTACTCACTGTATAGCTGTATTGGCTTTAAACTCCTGGCAATCCTTCTGCCTCAGACTCCCAAGTCCTGTAATTACAAGCATGTCCCCCCCCTCCCCCGTTCCCAGCTTCTAGAAAGGTTTTTTTATTTTTTATTTTTTCCTGTGTGTGTGTAACCCATAAAAGAACATCGACAACAAAATAGCTTTCAAAAGGTCCCCTTTCTTCCTTTGGGTTTTGTGGTAATAGCTTTACTGAGTAAATTTTACACCTGTGACGTTCCCTGGCTTTCTGGATATAATGCAATGACTTATAGTAAATTTGCAGAGTCATGCAAGCATTACCATAATCTAATGTAAAAACACTTTTACCCTCTCTAGAAGAAACTGGCCCCGCTGCAGCCCCTCTGTCTGGTTCCACCCCAGCCCCAATCCACTTCCTGTCTGTCTAGATTCGATTGGGAGTCTCATACTTGGGGGAGTCATGCACTACCTCCTCCCAGAGTGGGCTTGGCCTTTTCAGTGGGCTCTGCGCTTCTGAGGGTTATCCCTGTGATGGCAGCGTTAGCATCGCTTTCCTCTCATTACTGACTAGCAACACAAGCTTGTTCTTTCCTCTCTTGTGGATGTTTGTGTTGTTTTGTATTCTGCCTGCAAGGAATACTGCTGCTGTGAATATCTGTAGGCCAGTCTCGTGGAGATGCATGCTGGGTTCCCTTGGAAAGATAGTTGGGGCTGGAATTATTGTTATATGAGAACTTCATTATTGGCATATGTATATTTAAGTCCAACTTTCTCTTGGCCACCATCAGTTTATCAGTTTATACTTCCAATTAGGAGCTGATCTTTGCCTTCACCAGCCCACCAGTGTCAGCCACTGGGCTATGACCTCCCTCCAGGATGTGAAGTGCCACCTTGCTGTGGCTTCAGTTTGTGTTTCCCAAATGAACAATGATTTTGGGTGCATTGTCATGAATTGATTTACATATAGTTTGGTGACATGCCTATTTAAACATTTTACTGGTGTGTGTGTGTGTGTGTGTGTGTGTGTGTGTGTGAATGTGTGCATATATTGATTTGTGTGTGTGTGCGTTCACGGATTTAGAACCGTGATTCCTTCTCCCAGGCGAAGCTTACAGAGCATCCAGACTTCTCCGCCTTCCCATGGCTGGTGAGGACAAGGCCAGGATTAGAACACCCTTGTTCTGGATCCCAGAGCAGGGCTTATTTGTATCTGGAGACAAACCTGACAGATCTACGGTGACTTATGACACTCACTCCTCTACTTAGGTTGCGTTCTTGTCCTACAGTTCAACTCTAATGCTTGATGGTCATGTGAGCCTCAGAGACAACACGATATAAACCGTTAATTTCAAGAAAGGTAAAGGAGGATTTTACACATATTTATGGGACTGGAAGTTTGAGTCTTGGTCAGAGAAATTGTGGTTCACAGGCTTGGGGAAATCAGTTTCTTTCTAAAGGGGAGGAGGAGTCAAGAAAGGACGTTTCCTCCTTGTAGGCACAAGGAGACCATTTAGCTATGTCCCTTGCTTTTCCCAGAGCACAGTGGCTACCACTGTTGCTGTACTTTAACAAACCAGATCACTTTTTCTCTCTGTCTCCTTGTCTTACTCCATGCCCACATCCCCTAGGGTCATGCTCACATCAGGTAGGTGTTGTGCCTCTGAACTATATCCCTCTCCAGGCCTGGAATCATCCTTTTGGATTTTGCATTCCAATAACCACTAGAAATGAATGATTTTTTTTCCAAACACCAAGCAGAAATGTTTGCTGCCCCTCCTGTTCCCAAACACTGGAAGAGAGGTCAGTGGTCTGGATGAGTCAGCCTTCACCAAGCTGTTTCCCCAGGTGAGCTGATGCCCCTGGACTCCCACCATCGTCCCAGAGAGTTTTCAGCTTGGGGGCTTCAGGGAGAGCCTTGGTGCATCCATTCTTATAGAAACAGTTGATTCTGATCCTGGAAGTTAAGTGTGAATGGAAAACAACCGGCAAGGGAAAGAACTCCAAGGTGAACAGGGACAGGAGTTCTTTTCAGATACACAGCAGGTACACAAAGCAGGGTTTATCGAAAGGGTGAGCAAAGATTGGTCAAGCAAGAGGAAGCGGCACAAGGATTTGAGGGGTAGCCCAACCACAAGGAGTGGTGGATACTCTTGTTTTGCTTACCAAGAGCTTAGACGACATGCCAGACTCTCAAACACTCAAGTGTTTGTACTGATTGAGTAATGAAGTTTATTGCTAACGTCTATGGCGACCTAACACAGTGCACCGGCACTTTGTGGCTTAGAACAACTGTTTTTATTATCTTTCCTATGCTATGAATGGCTTTGCTCAGCTGGTTCACTTGTGGGGTATCTTTTTTAGATTTATTTATTTTGATGCACGTGAGTGTTATGCATGCATGTATATGTGCCACATGTGTGCCTGGTGCAGGTCAGGAGAGGGTGTCAGATCTCCTGAAACTGGAGTCACAAAGGGCTGTGAACTACGTAAGTACTGGGAACCAAACCTAAGTCTTCTGTATGAGTAACAAGTGCTCTTAACTGCTGAGTCATCTCTCCTGCCCACTTGGGTTATTTCATACAGACACACCAAGACTTTGGGTTTCTGTAGGCTCTCTCTCTCTCTCTCTCTCTCTCTCTCTCTCTCTGTATATATATATATATATATATATATATATATATATATCTTACAGAAAAATAATATTTTTTTTCTTAAAAAAGTAAGAAGCTTGGTGAGGAAATCTTAATTAAATAAAACATCAAACCAGACCAAACATATCCAAACTAGAAGGAGAAAGATAGAAAATGAACCCACCGAGAAATTTTAAAATAACCACTCCACATGCCCAGCACAGTGAATGTCAGGCCTATGGGAACCATCTACTGACATTGGGGTGACCAGTCCAGTTTTGTTCTTGGGTTGTTTTTTTCCCCTGGTATGATACCATAGAAACAAGAGCAGCCATGTATAGAGTATACATGTGAGTAGTCAGCCGGAGGACCCTAGGACAGGGGCCAAGCCATGTCAGGAATTCTAGGGACATTCGCAGAGCTGCAAGACTGTGGGAGGACAGGCAGAGAAGTGAGGGGACACTGGATGCTTTCTCTCAGATCATTCTGTACACCGTTGAAGAGTCTGGAAGAGTGTCTAGGTTCAGACCCTGAGCCCTGGGGACCCTGTAATCTCACCCTTTGCTGAGGGGCTTGCTTGCCTCCATTTGCAGAAGGTTCAGTCCTTCTTTTTTGTTTTGTTTTTGTTTTTAGTTGCTGGGGTAGGTATTGAGGTGCTGGTAGGCCTGACAATCGAGCTTACCACCTGGGTTGTAAGTTTTGCCGCTGTTAGTACATTTTCACTCATGTATAGGAGCTGTGTCCAGGCTCTGCAGAGGTGACAGGGGTGTGCCATGCCCATGAAGGTTGATTTTCAGGTTTGGAAGATGAAGGCTCTGGGGGAAGGTGTTGTCAACAACCTTCAAACCCTTGTGGTAACTGAGCTTGGAAAACATACAAAACCGATCTGAAGCATGTGCCAGGACGGCAGTGGCATGGGAGGGCAGGAAAGTCACAGAATCCACTCAGCCAGGCCAGCATGAGGGCGGGCACGGCTGGGAACAAGAAGGAGAGAAGAAGATGGAGTTAAAAAGGTATTCCTCTGAACCTGGCTTTGAACACCATGTGTGTTTGAGGGTGAGGAGCAGGTAGGCCCAGCTGTGAGTGGGGCCAACTGTACCGGGACTCCGCAAGGCTCAGGTGCACAGGTGTGAGTTCATGGGTACAGTCTGCTCTCACTTCTGCCTCTGAGGTAAATATTCTTGCAAGCAACTTAAGGGAGGGAGGGCTTAGTTTAGCTCACAATTCACATTACAGTCTACCATAGTAGGGACATCACGGAGGCAGAGAGGTTGAGACATCTGGTCACATCACAGTCAAGAGTGGGAAGAGATGCATGTATGCACCGTCGCCTGCTTGCATGTCCTCAGCTCTGTTTCTTTACTCACACAGTTCAGGAGCTTTTAAGGCATTAGAAATTAGAAATCTGGTTATGATTTTTGCCTCCCCCTCCAACCTCCACTGGCAGGGTCTCACTATGCACCAAAGACTGCTTTAGTATGTTCTATCTTCTATCCCCACTTCCTGCACCCAGAGGTCACAGGCATAGCCCCCCCCCCAATCACTTTGTTTGTTTGTTTATCAAGACAGAGTTACAGTGTAATAGAGCCCTGGTTGTACTGGACTTGGCCAGGCTGGCCTTGAACTCACAGAGATCTTCCTGCCTCTGCCTCCTTTGTGTTGGGATCAAAGACCCGTGTCACCACTCCTGGCCACCCATGATGACTCTTAATCAATGATTTTCACTCTCTTCTAGATAACACTTCTAATAAGTCCAGTTAACTTAAGGGAAATTTTCAGGGATGCTGAGAAGGGACTTTTGCTGGCTGACCCAATTCTAAGCCCATAATCTGGTGCCTCTCAACCAGCGCCGTACCGTGCTTTCTCCAAAGAACACCACTTCTGAGATACCACGCAATAACGCCAGACTTAGTTGATTCAAGGATCTTACTGAACTTGAACGTGGCATTCTAGTCCTTTAAGGGACCTCCATGTCTCTGTAAAAGAAACAACACTCAGGATCTGTTCAGAAGAGGAAACAGATGCCAGGCCCTGCTCACGAGGAAATCTTCTCTTAGCTTCAGCACTAGATGCACAACTGACAATGAATACCGAAGCTGTCACAAACACCTTGTGCATAAACCAGGAAGGGTCAGAGCCCCGTGGTTCCGGGTTACAGATGTGGCATCTTTTTCTTCACAGTTCTCCACATGCAACACTCTTTGCCAACACATAGGTAGCCACGAAATACACAACTCACAGATCGAGTGATTTTAATTTCTCTTGCCATCTGTAAGGTAAGGCCAAATTAAATTGATCCATAGGAGACCCGTCTTGCTGGCTCCCTCAGCAACCACTTCCACTTCTTTCAGGCTCTTTTTTTTTTTTTCTTTTTCTTTTCTCCAGTGGCTGCTTCCCTTTCTGAAAAGGTTTGCCATGTCTTCATGCAAGCGGTTGTCATGCTTTAGAAAAATCACACGCAGCAAAAAGTCAGAACTGTCAGTTCAGAAGACGCTGTTGGTTCCACTGGGCACAACTGAGCACACGGTGCTGGCAAACGGTCTTTAGAAAAAAACAGTGGATGGGAACTGCGGCAGGATGAAGATAAAAAGGGCTGCCGGCTTTATTCTCACTGAAGGCTGGCAAGGGGAACCTGCGAGGGGGGGGGAGGCGGCTATCAGATAGGTCATCTGTTGTGTAATGAAGAATGGGAGGCATAGACAGGCGGGGGAGCAGGTGTGCTCACTTGCTAAAGGGCTGGGACGGCAGGCGTGCCAGAGAGAAACAGAAAGCGTTGACCCTGCCAAACCGCCCACCTTTAATTTAGTGGTCTGGGTTGTTAGAGTCAGCTGGGAAAGGGGAGCCCGTTGATAAGGTTGCTTATACCTCTGAAAGCCTGAATCTCTGTGGCCTGGTTCAGGGTGATTTTGTTTCTCTGGGCATACATAGAACATCTTATCAGGAATGAACGACACATTAAAAAAATGCCCTGGTCTTATGATATTCATGATATTTGCTTGTGTGTGTGTGTGTGTGTGTGCATGTATGTACATGTTTGATTGTATACAGTATGTGTGTGTGTGTGTGTGTGTGTGTGTGTGTATGCACATGTATGCCCAGAGTTCAACTTTAATTGTCATTCCTCATGTGCTAGCTAGCATGTGTGTCGCTTGCTGATTAGGCAAGGCTGCCTGGCCAATGAGCCCCGGAGACCCACCTGCCTCTGTGTTCCTCAGCAGCATCGTTCCGCAGCTTTCACATGGGGTCTGGGATGCAACTTGGGTCCTCATGCTTGCATGGAAAGCTCTTTACTGATTGAGGTCTCTCCCTAGCCCCTCAGCCTCTCACGCTACTTCTTAAACAGTCTCTCTCTCTCTCTCTCTCTCTCTCTCTCTCTCTCTCTCTCTCTCTCTCTCTCTCTCTCTCTCTCTGATATGGTTTTGTGAGAGGGAAGTAAAATTCTTGTAATATTTTCCAACAAAATGGATATTGTTATTCTGTTTTTCAGTGCTGGGGACTGAATTCAGGGCCTGCGCATACCCGGACAAGCTAGCTCCCCACAAACTGCACTCCAAACTCCAAAGAAAGGAACAGCTTTCAATGTGTGTCTTCATCAGGGATTCCTGCCTCATCTCGCTTCACTTAGAATATGTGTTGTGTTCTGTGTTCAAAAAAATTATTCCCTAAATGCATTTTCCGGGGAGTCAGATTTGTCACTATCTAGTAAAAACAAACAAACCCCACAGAAGTTGCACTGGCTTGCCATGGTTTATATTTTACAAGATGGTTTAAGCTACATCTTGATCTCACGTGAAGCCACTGACTGACCTGGGAACCGCTGGCAAGGGCAGCGGGCTGGGGTTGCTTCAGGATTGGCTTGGCTTGAGGTCCTATTAATGCTTGGATGAACTTAAAATGCAGGAACTGGGACTGTCCAGTGAATTTGGACTTTCCCCAACCGGGGGGTGGGAGCCCCAGTTCCCTGCCCAGTGTGGAGGTTAGGAGACTCAGGCCAGAGGCCTTTCAGCCAAATATGCCTTGGCAAAATGCCTCACCTCAGAATTGTCAAATCAAATCTTTTAAGAACCATGCTGCGATTGAATGAGCTAGGCTGTGACTCCCAGGGGGTTCCCTCTCCTCTGGCCAGCCTGCTACGATCAATAATGACCGTTTGTGCTTAGCGAGGAAGGGTGGAAGCCATGCTTCTATATTGGCCGGCTGGGTGGATGCCACCCCATCATTGCCGCTAGGCAATCGGGGTTCCCACACCCATGGCCTGCATGCCATAGAGCCAGGACACCTAAATATTAGTTTTGCCATTCATCTGCAACCTGATCCCTGGTGTGGCCAGCACCTTGCATTCCAGCATGCATCATTTATCACCCCCACCCCCCTTCACAAATAATCTAAGGGAGTATGATTCTTTCCTTTCCGCCTCCTGACATGCAGGCCTGGCCACAGGACCCAGCAGTAAATATCTATCTTAAACAAACTGCTGTCAGGGCTAAGTCACCAGGGATGCTTAAGAGGGAATTAGGAATTAAGAATTTGCGGTGATGGGTAATAAAAGATGGATTGCTTTATTTGTGTGCCTCTGCAAATGTCTGTGTTCAAATAGGTGGAAAAGACTAAAATAAGACCACAATTTTGCATTTGACTAGGTCACACCTGATAATGTAGCAATTAATTTCCTAGTTATAATGATGTGTGCAGATGTAACTGGCACTATGTATATAGCATCCTCTGTACATGCTACTATGCATCATGTGATCTGTATATATAGATAGATGTATAAGACACATACATTTATGAACCATGCTATGTATTAGGATGGGGAAGTTAGATTTATGTTTGGATGACAATAATTGAGGTACCTGGTGGCTGTTTTGGAGAGGGTGAAAAACATTGTCTGCTGATGCCTGTTCATTATGTAGGGTGATAACTTAGGCCTAAATATTTAAAATTGTATTTGTAAAAAAAAAAACAAAAACCGTGTTTCCACATTTTAGAGTTTAATCTTTTTGGCAATCTAAGGAAAAAAAAAATAGCCAAGGCTAAATAGCTTGGTTATCTGTGCAGTCAGTGCCCGGGAATAAGAAGATTACAGTGTTTAAAATCAAGCTTACACATGTATTTGCTACTTTTAAAGCCAGAAAAACCCCTAAATTGTTAGGTCTCAGTTCTTTAATCTCCCCACTGAAGCCGAAAGGTGAGCTCAGGGGAGACACACACCGTTTTCAGTGCTGAAGAGGAGCTTAGCCACAGGCCCTGAGCTTATGGCTTGGTTCCCAGGACCAAGCTGGAGAAGTGTAAACTTGGGGTCATGGGTTAGGGCTGGAGCAGGGCTTGCTCTCTCAAATGCATTTGCTGAGTGAACCTGGGGTCCTGTACAGATGTTAGCCCATGTGTGGTTTATATTAGAAGCCCATACGCAGTCTAAACTGCATGTTCACGCTCTCCTCATGGGTGTAATGGGCATAGCTAGGCTTTGTGTTGTTTCGGCCTCATCCTCTCGGGAAACCACCCTGGGAGATACCAGTTCCCTTTTTCAAACTGTGACTATGGCCTCTGGGTTTTTTTTTGTTTTTTTTTTTTTAATTTCTTCTTCTTCTTCTTCTTCTTCTTCTTCTTCTTCTTCTTCTTCTTCTTCTTCTTCTTCTTCTTCTTCTTCTTCGATTTATTAATTTATTTTATGTATGTGTACACTGTAGCAGTCTTCAGACACACCCCAGAAGAGGGCATCAGATCCTATCACAGATGGTTGTGAGCCATCATGTGGTTGCTGGGAATTGAACTCAGGACCTCTGGAAGAACAGCCAGGGCTCTTAACGGCTGAGTCATCTCTCCAGCAAACTCTGGTCTCTTGGTGCTCCCAAGCACTGGTCTGTGCTCCTGAGTCTCTTCCTGGCCTTGCTTTTCTTTTCTTACCACCCATATAGATAGCAGATAAACTTACTCAAGTCTCCTCAGGTCAAGAGACTTCGCTCTCACTGTGTTTGCGGCTTAACAGAAGGCTTTGGATGTTTTCACCAGAGGGGATTAAGTAAAGTGGATCTTTCCAGCTCTGAGGTAGGGCTGGTTAGAAAAATACTCCCTTGGAGGGTAGGAATAGGCTGCAAATCTCCCAATATATTGCAAGCTTTGTTTGCCCTTGGAGGGAGTCAGGGCAGATTATTCTGTGACTGTTGAATCTTGGAGTCTGCAGATTGCTCTCCTAGAAGGGGTCTAATCTGTCCTAGAGTGTCCTTCTTCTTGGCCAAAGTAAAGCTGAAGCCAGAAAGAGTCTGTGCCTGCTGGGTTCCTGGATTCCTAAAAGAAGGAGGGTTATGGGATGCTGAAGGACTGAAGAGATTTCCAGGGGCTGCCTGTAGAAAGGACATACTTTGTTTATTCTGGGTGAAGGCTATGAAGCAGACAGCCACTGGCAGGCATCTAGACATACAATGATACACACAGGCCGTATATATAACCTGGCATAGAGGCTGCATGAAAGCAGGCACACAGGCCTACAGACAGAAGTGGGCAGGCTGGTGAAGACAAAGGCTCATTTATACAGAACTAAACAAAGTGGCACAAGCATGGATATAGGCAGATCACATCTTTTTTTTCTTTTTTTTCTTTTTTTTTTTGAGGTTCTCTGATGTCATCTCTGGTGTTAGTCATTTTGTGCTGACTCATAGCCCTTGGATACCCAGTATCAGTCATGTTTTAGCTGACTCACCGGATATCCGTATCAGTATCATGCTGTCTAAACATAAACCAGCCCTTACAGCTTTCTGTTTTGGATGCATGGCATCAGATGCATGGTATGAGCAGGCAATTTTGCAAGATTATTGACACCAAGATGTCCTTATAAAGAAGCGGAGGATGCTTGCAGGTTCCAGTGACATTGGATGTCTTCATGTCTTTACCTTTACATGGTCACATAATATTCAGGACTAAATCTGGTCTGCAATAGCATCAGTAGTGTGCCTGTCTTTTTCGTGTGTCTATGGGACAAGGACCCATAAAGAGGACCCACCAGCTTGCTATGCACAATGTCTTATCCTTCAAACTCTGGAGAGCACCGAGCTGCTCCTCCCAGCTTGTTTCTGCCTCTCAGTGATCCCAGGATGGTCAGGAGAGAAACAGTAGGCTTGGAACTTCAACGAAAAAGCACATTCAGTTTCTGTTCTTGGGGTTTTATCAGGGAACCTGGAGCTTAGTGCAAACACTTGGTCTCTAGCTGCCTCAACAGGCTTGGCATGGCCACCAGTCTCAATATTACAGTTAGATGAGCAATACTGAATGCAGAGAGAAAAGATCGAATCAACATAGCAGCATGGGCAAGAACAGTGAAGGGTCCAGTAATGCCCAAGACTGGGTTCAGGGTACTGAGAGAGGCCACCAACCTCAGCATGCCCAAAGTCCACTCCTCATACCCTGCCTTAATCACAAAAAATCCCACAGAATGGCAGCTCCTACAATAGGCGTGTATCTCTCCCACTTCGGGTGGTTGGAAGCCCAAGTTCAAGGTCGGAAGTGAGAGCCTGCTTCCAGACTTTCAGACTGCTAGTTTTGCAGTGTCTTTCTATGTCAAGGCATGGGTTGGGAGGGAGAGAAGAGTGTGACTGGAGAAGAAAAGTGTGGGAGGTTAATAAAGCCAGCCAGCACCTTCCCCTTACAAGTCCCATTGCAAGGACCTCAGGTGACCCTCTCACCCGGGGGCCTTACATCCTGGTACCATAGCATTTGCCATGAAGGCTTCAGTATGTGAGCTTTCAGAGATACAAATACGGCGTCCTCGGAGACAACTAGCAGAGTGGGTGAGGACATACCAACATCGGCGCCAGGGGCTCTGGCAATACCTTGAGTTGTTCTGGCAAGTGCATAGCTGAGGGTCCTCCTGCCTTGCTTATGTCTTCCTGGTTTCTTGCCTCTCTCTGTCATCCATACAGGTCCTCCCTGATCCCACTCATTTTTCACAGCACATCCTGAGGGCAAGGACAGCCACATCATTCTCTGCCATGTGTACTTCAGCTGTGCCTGGAGTCCCAGAAGAGCACCAGACTGCAGGAGGAGGTGGGCCGCCCAGGCCAGCTCCCTTTCTCCTGCCTCTCCATCTCTCCTCCTTCTCTGTTTCCCCTGTAGGGTGCTGCCTTGAGCATCTTTCTCTGATGTCTATAGGGCTTCTTCCTTCCTTGTTTGCTTGTTTTCTTCTGTCTAATTTGGCCTTTGGCTCTCAGGGCAGCGGTCTCCCAATCCCTAGGCTCTCTGGGATCCCCTTAGATGGGGCTGTAGTCCTTCCAGTGAGCATGCTCAGGCTCTTGACCCACCTTTCCAGCTCAATCCAATTCCCCAGCCTACCCTGCTGCTCTCAGAAACCTGGTTCTCAGTGCCACCCATCACATCAGAGAGGTCAGTGAGCAGATCGACAAACCCAGCTTCAGTCAGAGTCCCTTCTCAGTTCTGAACATGCTGAACTCCCCGGGAGGGCATCCTTGCCTTAAGTTATTCTTCCAGCAACAAGGAATGTTTACAACAGGGTCACTTCACTTTGGCAGTAACTCAAATAACATGACTTCCTCCCTAGCAGAAATTAGGATTGGGCCATGTAGCCATTTTCTTCCATGGATGTTGGTCTCTGTGTTTTCAGTCCTGACCAGAGGCCCAAGTGACACTTCCTGATCCAGAGAGGCCACTGGTGTGACACCTCACCTCACCTGGGAGCCCTGGACTTGAACTTGGGTGGGGTTGACCCCGGCCTCTTTGCTTGAGCTTATGTTCTCTAACAAGGAGGGCGGAAGGCTAGCTGCCCGGGTGTGAGTGCATCTCACGTAGTCTGTTTCTACTTCTGTGTTTTTAGGCTGTTATAGAAGAAAATAAATATGCCTGTGACCCAGATGTTGCCCTTAAATCCTCAAACCTGAACTCTTAAGCTAAGATGCCTGCCGTGGCCTGAGATGGTGTAGTGGCTATTCCTGGTTGTCACCTTTACTATATTTGGAATGAACTACAATCCAGAATTGGAAGGCTCACCAGTGACCCCAATCTGGAGGCTGGGAGATAGAAGTTTCTGATCTGGATCTT
>NC_034590.1:105230526-105330919 GCF_900095145.1 Mus pahari
CTGGCTCTCGCTCTTTTGCCTGCTTGCTGCGTGGGACTCAGCAACTGCTAGATCCTTGGACTTCCATTCACAGCTACTACTGAACCATTGTTGGGAATTGGACTGCAGACTGTAAGTCATCAATAAATTCTTTTACTATATAGAGACCATCCATAAGTTCTGTGACTCTAGAGAACCCTGACTAATACAGATGGTGACATGCTTCTTGTCCCTGCTTGTCTTCTTCTCATCCTCCTTTTCCTCCTGCCTTTTCCTTCTTCTTCTTCTTCCTTCCTTTCCTGAATCCTCTGCTTCCTCTTCTTTCTCTTCTTCCTACCTCACCCTTCTTACCTCTCCTTCCTCCTTTTCCTCCTTCACCACTCACTTCTTTTCTTCTTCTTCCTTCTCATCTTTCATCAAGACCTACCTTATCCACCTTTCCTGCAGAGCAACACCCCGCCCCCCCCACCCTGCCTGCTCTGTTGACAAGATAGGGTGCAGATTATTTCTACAGTGCAGATGGGAAAACTGAGGCTCAGGGAGCTCCTGGTTCTTCTCTTGAGTTTTCATAGTGGTGCTGATGTTAGACACAGGCATGGCTGCCCGCAGCCTCTCATGGACCAGGATTCTGCCCACCTATATTTTAGGGTGTATTCTCCAGCTGGCTTCTGAATGATCATGTTCACTGATCATGTCTTCATGGTGGTGGTTGTGTACCATTAGCTGTTAGACAGGGATGGGACCAGAGCCTTTTTGTAAGAAGGTCTGGGGGAGAGAGTACACATAGGCTGAACATCTCAGCACAGCAAGGTGAGAGGCACTGTGTGGGAAACAGCAAGGTTTGCAGGATCCCCAAGCTGGCCTACCCTGTGGAGGATGTAGAGATAAGAGCAGGTTGTTGAGAGTCAGATGAGCCAGGCAGGAGCTATAGGCACTGCTACAGAGGACACTAAATTATCAAAGCCACTAAGGGTAGGTGGGTGACAGTGACATCCTTACAAAACCTGTCCTCCTTCTCTGGTCCTATCCCTGTCTAACAGCCAATGGTACACAACCACCACCATGAAGATATATACGGTCAATGAACATAATCATTCAGAAGCAAACTGGCGAATACATCCTAAAATGACAGGGACTGTGATGAGAGCCATCCCCACCGACCAATCCTTCCCTGATTGTGTGTAGGCCTGAGCCCTCAGATCTGTGGTTGGTTGGGAATCCCTAGGAGCATCACTATTGTATCTAGTTTAGGCTCCCAGACACACCAGCCTACTCTCCATCTTTCAGGTTGTCTATCATGCATCCACTCTACCCAGGACAGAACTGTGTGAATGTGATCTAAGGGCCACTTTGCTTTCTGCAAGGCAGAACACTATTCTAATCTACCTTTCAGAAGCATGCCAGCACAGCATCTGCAAAATCATCTACTGGGAATGTTATGTATCTTACAAGTGCTAAGGATGGTTACAAAGTTTCATGTAAGGACTTGGCTAGGGAGCTGGAAAAGGCTGGAAAAGCCTGGGAATGTGGGGGAAGCCTGTGTTGGTGTTCAGGGTAGGGAGAGAGTCCCTTCAGGGTAGAAGGAGGTTGGGATCTCAAAAGCCTTTTCCTGCTGTGGCCGTCTTCTGTCAGTTTGGTACTTTCCCAAAGCAGGTCTCTAAGGCTGCTAGGTACTTGTGTCTAATTCCTTTCACCACCCCATGTGTAGCTCTGTTCTGGACATAAAGACTTCTGAAGCTCACCAGCGAGTCCAGCTTGTCCTCAATACCTCTGCTTAGGGGACCAATCTGGGTCTTTTTCAGGCACCCAGATGGAACCTAACTAGCCAGCTCCCCAATCGCCACTTGGTGGATCCCATACTTCAGGTTCAGCAACGCTGTACCCTGCTGAGGCTGGGGAGTAGCACATCTGCACCCAGCATGGTGCTCTGCAGCCCACTGGGTCATTAGAAGAGACAAGATGAGCCCCAGATGCTAGAGGAAGAAGGCAGAGAGTCACACTCCCCCCCCCCCCTCGGGGACAGATAAACACAGGGAAATGTGTGAGTCAATGGGATATCAGAAGTTGTCATGCTGGCTCGGTATGAACGGAGAGGCTGGTGACGTTAGGAGTCTTGGTAGTGAGGAGAAATAGTATGCTTTCATCTGAAGTATGGCCAGTGGACTTGCCAGCTTCTTGAAGGACAGAAGGTAAAATAGTCCAGTCCTGTGAAAGGGAGACAGTTTGTCCTCATGCCATAGCCCCTACTGGTGATGTGACATGTGAGGCTTGGGGATGCTCTAGCCTCACTGTGTGGTACAACTGCAGTCTGGGGTGGAGAGCAGCCATGACCTAGATGGACATTTACCCTCAGCCTCACCCTCCTTGTCTATAAAAGGACCTTGGTAGTTAAGGGCGGGACCCATGCTGGAAAGGCAGCCTGCACACAGGCTCCGAGAAGAAAACAACTGAGGTGTATGCGAATGTTTGTCTCTCTCTATCCAGGTGTTAACTTTTGGCATCCAGGCTTTATGACCCTGGCTTTGAGGTCTGAGAACAGAACTTTGATTCAAACATGCATCCCCTCCCCTAAACTACTGAAATATATGTGCTAGTATTTTTAAAAAATGTTTGAAATGTTTTTTATTTAAATATGGCCTAACAGAAAATGTGACTTCCTTTTATGTGAAACCAGATAATCAATAGAAATGGGAAAATGGTAATAAATTATATAAGCTTAGAGCTTTGAGTACTTTTGCAGAATATAATTGAGTGTTTTCCCTAGAATTTCATTCAAAGCAACCATTAACACTACACTGTTTGTAAATATATTCACTGGCTATCAAGAAGTTTCAAAAATTTAGACCACAGGGGCTGGGGATATTATGTATGTATGTATGTATGTATGTATGTACGTATGTATGTATGTATCTTCATATATATATATATACATATATCTATATATGTGTATATCTACATATGTATGTGTGCATGTATGTATCTACATATGTATGTATGTATGTATGTATGTATGTATGTATGTTCCAATCTATCTATCTCAGTGGCAGTGTATTTTCCTAGCATGTATGACATCATGGGTTAAATCTTCAGTAACACTAAACTAAATGAATGAATAAATAATTAAATAAAATGAAAGAGATGGATCATAAGAAGACTTATCTGCTCAAAGTGTCTTCAAAGACGAGAATGTGTGCTCACAATAGACTCTAGTCTTTTTCCTGTGGGTATGTTAAAGAATTAATGAGTGGGAAGTAGATCAGGCTAGTGACTGTAACAGCAGCCAAATCACAGGGGTCATGAGGTATGCTGTCCAGTGAACTTTGCGAGATTATTTTCCTCCCATGAAGAGTGTCCAGCTTCCTTGACTATGTGGGATTGAAAGTGTGCTCTGCATTCAGACACCAGGGAATAGATTAAAATCTTTATTAATAGAAATCTGTGAGGATTGGAACCCATAGAGAAAAAAGTACTCATTCAATTTCTGTCACAGGGCTGTCCTCTGTGGCTCTGCGTGAAAGAGCCTGAAGGGATGCTTCATTTGATACTGAGTTAAGGAAAATATCATGACTCTACAAAGTCTTTGTTTATTTCACTTTAGATATCATTCATATATTTGTTCAATGCGTGTGCATGTGTTTAGCATTGGAAATGGACTAATGATCAAGATGTGAAGTTCAGGGTGGTGGTTAGTGTTAATTGTCAACTTGAAAAAAATCTAGACTTACCTGGGAGATGGGCCTCTAGACTTGCCTGGGAGGTATTATCTTTATTGTGTGAATTAATGGGGGGAAGACCCAGACACTGTGGGTGTCACCATTCCCTAAGCTAGGCTGCTGGACTATGTAAGTTGACAGAGGGAGCTATACATCAGCAGGCATTTACTTTCTGCTTGTTGACTGTGGATGTGACGTGAAAAGCTGCTTCAAGCTCCTACTGCCTTGAATTCCCTTACATGATGTTAATGGTGTTTTGCCAGGGTATTTATTACAGTGACAGGAAAAGAAACCCAGGCACTGGGAAAGAGAAACAAAGAGAAACATCACTGACTTTCTCCTATGCACCCATTCCTTTCTTCAACTCCATTCTCTAAGGTCAGATAGCTTGACACAAACACATAAGGAAATTCTTCCTGTGGTATGTCAGGTAGAAGGTCCATCAGGAGCGAAGTGTGGTTTAACACTGTAAGGTGGACTAGACACAGGAGCCAGGAGCCAAGCCTTGGGAGAAAGCATGGTGATGAGAATAGACATGACTGTGACTGGGTTCATCCCTGAGCCTGGATGGAGAGGAAGAAGAAGAAAATATTTAAAGTCCCCACTGCCACTATGCTCCAAGCCTTTAGGCCTGAAAGAATCGAGAAGTTTTGGAAGATTCTCTTGGTTAATACTGAAATGTTTCTCTGCAGGGCAATGATAGTCCTAGCAGGAGTTGCTTGAGACTTGGTCTTTGTGGTACTTAAACAACAGGAAGAGAGGAAATTCCTTAGCTACTTTTCCATTATGCTGTCCCAGGAGGGAATGGACATGCAAAGACTTGAGTGTCTGTGGGAAGTGGGCATTTGCCTCTACCCTCCCAACTCCCTTCCCTCCTCCCTTTCTCTTGGCATAGATTGTGTTTGCTCTTTCTGCCTTGCCATTTTTCTTATTTAAAAACATTACATTTGCTCACTATAGGAAATAAAAACTTAAAGCTATAGAAAAGTAAGAGAGTATAGAAAGCTCACTCTCAGGTCCCCACAGTGCTAACTAATGTTAACATTTTGGTGGTACTTTTCCAAATCTTTCCCCAAATAATTTTCCTATTATAACTCTATGTATATATAATTCCCTATCCTGCTATTTTATTTAATATCATAAATAATTTAAAATACTCTACAAGTATTGCATTGGGTTGAGTTACCGTAGTGTGTACAGCACTTCCTTTTTTTTTTTAACTCCTTATTAGATACAAATTATTTTCAATGATTTTCTAATGAAATAATGCCGTGGTAGACATATTTTTATGGGAAACTTTTCCCATAGTAGCTTTTTTTTTTTTTTTCCAATGCTGAGGATCAAATCCCTCTACCTTGTACTTGCTAGACAAGTGCTTCATCACTGAGCCAAATGCTCAGCCTTTTAGGAATAATCTTCAAAAATGAAGAACAGAAATGGACTTGCTGGGTCATAGATTAGAGACAACATGCTTTTGATCCAGATGGCCATATCCTTTCCCACTGTCCATCGTGATGAGTGTGGCCATTACAGAAACTTTTTCAGTGAGTATTATTATTAAATTCCAACCAACCAACTAACTTACCAAAAATTACATTTGTCAATTAATAGATCCACTGATTAGAGTTTAAAGTTCAAGGTGAGAGAGCTGTTCATCATTTGTGTTTGGTTTTATTTTTACATTGATGCTCACTAGGCACTAGAGCAATCTTCGGAGCTAGCATTATAGGTGCCCAACTGGTAGCATGAAATATGTTTTCTAAAGCATCTTTTTGTTCTGGTAGCACACTCTTGCCTGACACATTCTGATCTGGGCCAGGACTTTTCCTCTTTCAGTCCTTTGGAGATCCATTTCTCTCACTGTTTCTCTGGGAACATACCAGGGCAACCTGGGGCATCTCCCAAGACAGTGCTTCCTGGGGCAGACATCATCTTATCCCTGGAGTCATCTAGGAGTCAGTGAATAGGCACAACACAGATACCTTCCTGGTAGGGTCACAGCATCTTGTCACATTCTAGCCATTACAAAGAGAAGCAGAGCCTTGAACATACCAGGGCTTGTTTATTTATTGGGTACATATGGTATATATGTGCCTTTGTGCAGGTGAGTGTGTACATTTGTGTGTAGGTGACAACACAAGGTTTGTGTCAAGAATCTTTCTCAGTCATTCTATACTTGAGTTTTGGAAACAATATTTCTCACTGAACTTGGGGCTCATCAATTTGGCTAAGCTAGCTGGCCAAAGAGCTCCAAGGATCTACTTGTCTCCACCTCTGCAGTCCTGGGATTACAGGTGTGTGCTGCAATGTCTGACTTTTATGTGGGTGCTGGGGATGGAACTCGTGCTTATGTGGCAAGCACGTGACTGACTGAGTGACAACATCCCCACCCCCAGTGGGTTTTGAATGCCCAGAAGACAGAGGTATCTAAAACCTCTCTCATCAACCCTATCTGCCCTACCCAGGTTTCCCTCCAGACACAGACACCAACACAGCTGTTCTTACTGGGCAGCTTCACCCTGTGCTGGCTTGCCTCTTTACTTTCTGCTTACACTTAGCAGTTCTTCTTTTAGTCACACAGCTTTTTAGTGAGAAACATCTCTGTGTCCTTTGACAACATATTGTGCCATCGATTGCCTCTACAGTGGCCCAGATTTCGTTGAGTTAAAATGATCCAATTGCAGGGCTCATGTCCTCTTACATATAAACCTGAGGACCAACTCATCATCTCTGGATCTACAGCTTGCCAATTGTGCCCAGCGATCTCCAGATGGTGAATGTGTCTGAGACCTGTGGTTTCTTTGGGCCCGGAAAGCCACCCAAAATCTCTTTGGAGAGCTGTGCCTGAAGAGCCATGAAAGGAGGCAGAGGAGGACAGCAGTGACCTCCAGGCTCATACACTCCACAGTGCACTCTCCACAGAGTTTGCAAGCTCTCCTAATGATCATCCAGAAGGAAGTAGAGAATCCAGGCAGAACTTTCTTTTTAAGTTATATAAACTCTAAGAGGTTCCCCTCCTTTTTTTTGTACAACAAAATGAGAATAAAGGGTAAGTTATAAATGCCACCTCTTAATAAGACAACAGTTAAATTGGAGCTGTATGTCATTGACCACCATGAGAAACTACTTTCATAATTGTTTTAATTTTCTCTCTTGGTATTATGAAGACCTTCATTACATACAGTTTTGCATTAGCACCTTTATTTGTAATGAAATAAAGGTTGGAAGAAAATTGAGGTTAAAACATGGCCATGCTTTTGATGACAAAAACAGGAAGTAGAGTAAAATTCACTCTTCAGGAACTGAACTCAAGCTAGATGCTCTCCAAAAAACTAGGAAGGTCCATTTCCACCCCCTCCTTTGTTGGAACCCTTATCTTCGTTGTAAATGCTTCTTGAACATAGAGTTTATGCCTGAGCTTAAGCTGAACATATGGAAAGATATAGCTAGGTTAGAGTAGCTCATGTTTTAATTTTTAGAACAAGTACCTGTCAGAGACAACTGTCTAGATGTTTTTTATAGTTACATTGATGTCATTCTCTTTATTAAAAGACAAGAAAGAGGGACTAGATGGATGTCTCAGTACTTAAGAGCACTGGATGCTCTTATAGAGGACCCAAGTTTGGTTCACAGCTCTGACATGGTAGATTACAACCATCTCCAACATCACCTCCATGGGCTCCAGCAACCTCTTCTGGCTGCTGTGGGACCTGCACATAGGTACAGAAACATATATGTGCACAAACACACATGCAGGTGAACACCCATGCACGTGAAAACTAGTCAATAAGTAAAATACAACATAACAAAAGATCTGAGTGTAGTGGCACACATCTTTAATCACTGCACTTAAGAGGCAGAGGCAGGTGGATCTCTGTGAGTTCAAGGCCAGCCTGGTTCCAGGCCAGGCAGAGTGAGTTCCAGGTCAGCCATAGGTACATAATGAGACCTGCCTCCAAAATAACTAACAAAGAAAAAAGCCAAAAAGGGAATAATTATAATATCAATAATAGTAGTTATTATTATTAATAGCATAAGCATATTTGTTCTTTGAAGACACTGAAGTCTCCCCGATGTTTTCTTTCCCAGTCAGAAACTACAGATTTACAAAAATCCGTAGTTCTTTTCTTTTCAGCAGAGAAGCTCTACAGTACCATGTGTTTCTTTTCTATTCTTTCTGTGTTGAGACTGAGGTCACATGTAGCATGCATACGTGTGTGTGCGCATGTGCATGTATGCACCTGTGTGAGGGAGAGAGAGAGAGAGAGAGAGAGAGAGAGATTGCTGGGGGTAGCAGGATCTGGTCATTCAATTTCAAAGCAAGTTTTCCCTTTGCAACAGAAGACAAAGGAGATACTATTAAGGGAACCCATCCCCACTCACTGGACAATAGATGGTCATCATCATTTATGAGCTACTTGGCCAGTCCATTAGACGACTGGTTTTTATGTACATGGATTTTCGGTGACTCCAGGACTTGAAGACTGGACAGTAATAAGCTTCTAGTTTGGTATGTGGGGAAGGTTTTAAAGAAAAGCAATGTCTGTGTCCCCCACCCAGAGGGGTGAATGTGAAACTGCCAAGAAACCCCGACCATTGACATCTTTATTTGTGGTCGGGAGGGTTCCTGCTAATCAATCTCCTGGGCTCAGGGCTTTTATCAGAAGGCTCTGGTGTCAGGATACACTTTGGCTGCTGGCACATGGCTCCTGACCCGTGGAGTTCCAGAGCCAGCCTATGAACCCAAGGGCTCACAGAGGGCTGAGTGCATGTACTGGTGTGGGTGAATTTTAAAGATTCATTTGTGGCTCTCAGCATTTATAAGCCATGTTAGGTTTCGATGTGGCTGGCATCATTAGCTTTCCTTCTAAGAAACTTGAGCTACAGAGATTCTGTTGGTCTTGGTGAACAGCCAAATAGCAGTCAAACTGCAGTTGGGTGAGACCTTGGGTATTTCTGCTTATGATTCCAAAGCTGAGGTGTGACCTGGATGTCCTGGGACTTGTAAATGCCTTAGGAGTGGAGTCTAGTAGAATGTCTGAGGATGGCTGTGAGCAGAGGGAACTAGCTCCCTTGGAGCCAAAGCCTGAGAAGGAGGCAGCTTTCAAGGACAGGACATTTGTTGAACCTACCTAATATTTAAAAGGAATCCTATATCTGGTAACTTGGGAGCCATGCCTCAGAAAATTATCCTCCTTGCAGTGAGTGGCTGTGCTCATAACGAAAGTAATGTAATTGCTCATCAGGGCCCAATGCATTGTCTCTGGCTGTGAACCGACAGGGTTGCACCTTTCTATGAACTGAAGAAGTGATCATTGACTCAACTCTCATTCCAAACCAAGAAAAATTGTTACTTGCTTCTAAATACAGATGTGGCTGCTGCAGGTATGGGAGTGGGTTTCATCCCAATGGCGCACCTCTAGGAAGCTATGTCTCAGCCATTGGAGATGCTGCATCCTCGTGTTGCCTTGTGTCTCCTTTTTCTGAATCTAGTCTCATGAAGGTAATTCCTGTCTGGCAGAAAGGGGAGCCTCCATATTTGGGAAGCAGAATTTTGACTGAGAGGGGACAAGAACAGAATGGATCAATGTGCCAATGTCACGAGGAACCCCAGCCAAGGTGCTGCTGTGGACAAGTGTGTCAGGAAGGAGTCTGGAGTTTAGGCTATTGGTGAACACATGGGGGTTATTGTCATCAAAGGCAGGGCACCTGGGTAGGTTCAGATTGATGGAGCTAAGTTTGGAGTGGTAGATGACATTTCTCTTAATTTCACATTATTCTTTAATCTGGAAGAGTTTTAGAATTCCAATGGCTTGTGTGTGTGTGTGTGTGTGTGTGTGTGTGTGTGAGTTTATGTAGTGTGTGTAGAGTGTGTATGGAGTTTGTGTGTAGTATGTACATGTATTGTATTTGTATAGAGTGTGTGTGTATAGAGTGTGTATGCGTAGAGTTTGTGGCTAGTATATATGCATAGAATGTGTGTTCACATATATGTAGTGTGTGTTGTGCAGTAGTGGTATGTAATGTATGTATGTAGTATGTTTATAGATTGTGCATGTGTGTATGTAGTCTGTGTGTATGTGCATCCTAAAATAGGATCCTTTTTGATGATTTTTGCTTTATGAATTATCACAATATCTTTGGTATCTATAATCTTTCCAAGAGATCTGTATTGGATAAGAATGGTGGAGTTCTAGTTTGCTTCCCAATTGCTTTGATAAAATATGTACCAAATCCAACCTGGAAAAGAAAGAGTTTATTTGGTTTATATTTCCACATCACCATCCATCATTAAGGGAAGCCAGGGCAAGAACCCAGAGGCAGGAACTGAAGCAGAGGCTCTGGAGGAGTGCTTCCTACTGGCTTGCTTCCCGAGCTTGCTCAGTCTGCTTTCTTATCTCTCTAGTCCTACCTTGCCAAGAATGGCACCACCCACAGTGACCTGGGCTCTCTCATATTAGTCATTAATTAAGCAAATGCCCCACTGACAAGTCCACAGGCCAATCTGATGGAGGCCGATCCTTTTTACAGGTTTTCTCTTTCCAGGTCACGTTAAACCAGTACAGATGCCATGAACTATTGAGGTTTGACTAAACTTTCCATGTCTTGGTGCAGGACCTGACTCTAGATTGCTGGCCGTTCTATGGGACACACAAAGGCAGAACGAGTGTGGAGTAGACCCCAAAGATGGGTCTGAATGAGAAACACCACATAGAGCTGGAACATTGGGAAGCTTTGGCAGAAAATCTTCACCCCTTCACCAAGCTTTTGTGTGTGATTGCCTCAGGAGAACCTAGACTCCCATGAGAGGCTTGCCTGCTGCCGTGCACTTCCTCGAGCTGGAGTCTGCAGTGTCCCTGGCCTCCGGGATTTCACCCTTTGTCCTTCTCAGTATCATCCAGGAATCTGCACAATTGTGCAGGCATTTGTCTGTTTACTTTAATGAAGGCGACCAGGTTTGTAATTGTCTATTAAATGGTCTATTAAATAGTGTCATAGCTAGAGGGACCTCGGCAAAAATAACCAGTTTTTTTTAGTGCTCCACGAATCCCTCTTCACATGTGGTTTTTGCAGCACTTTTGGAAATGTAGCTTAGAGCATTCTTTCTTGTTTTCTAAAGGATCTCATAACCTAGAGCTGTTCCGCTGACTGCCTTTCCCTGGAACTCGTCTTGGATGCCTAATTCCTCCGGCTTCCCACTGGATACTCCTCCAGGAGCGTGTGCCCTCTTCTTGGTTGGCATGATGTCTTAGCCTTCTGGATTTTGTTCCATTTTCCTTTCCCTTAGCTACTCTTCAGCCATGAGCTCACTTCCCATCCTGGCTTCTTTACCCTACCATGTGTTTTGGCTTGCCTCCCTGCCACCTTCAACTGTGCGCCTCGTGTTTGGGTGGCCATTCTCTCAGAGCTCTCTGCTCAGAACAACTGTGCTGCCCCAGCTCTCAGCTGCAAGCAGCAAGTGTTCCTAGAGAACATTTTGCCTGGGTAGAATCTAACTGTTGGGGTTTGAAGGGATCTTAGGGATCTACTCTGGCCAATCTCCCAAAGAGACAACTGTCCCACTCTACCTTCAAGGAATGTTCAAGCAGACATTAAAGCCATAATTAGGGACTTGACACTTATTGCTTGTGTTACTCGCTTATCACATTAATCTTTCACACCGGAGGATAAAATAGAGAGGATAAGACCAAAATAGATTTCGTGCTTCAACAGAAAAGTGAGCATGCGCAGAGGTGAGGTTCCGTGCGTATCCTGGAGTGGCTTCACAGAGTGCTGGGAACATGGCAGGCGATCTAGAGGCCCTGAATTGTGCCTTGAGGGAGAGGACAAACTCAGCTAGATGGAATGAATCATTGAGGGATTTGCTTTCTGGATCTCCAAGAGAAGACTGCATTGTGGGACTCAAAGGCCGCCACTCCAGCTGATTCCCAAGGCTGAGGAGCCCTAGGGAGCTGTTAGCATGCATCCTTCCTGAGCTACCCCGTGTCTCCTCATGGGCTCAAGGGAGCTGAGCAACAGACCCAGGATTCCTGCTGGAACCTGGCACCTGCCTGGAGATATACCCAGAGAGCAAAGATTAGAGCGAAGCCTTCCCCAGGCTGCCTGTTCTTTATTCTATGTGCTAATGGTGTCCTTGTATGCTGCTTTCCCTCTGTTTTGAGCACCTCTCCTGTCTCTGGCAAAAAGAATGGGCAATTCCACTCTCACAGCATTGCATACGGAGCAATTAAATTGTGTTTAGCTAATGATGCTCATGTCAATGTCCGTGTGGCCACTCAGGCAGAGCTAGTTAGGCCCCAGAGGGAGCTGACAGACACCGGTTACTTGCTAGTAGAACCCGGGCTTTCAGGGGAAGCCCTCCCAGGGCATAAGCAATGCCTGTGTGAGCCATACCTGACAATTCTGGTCTCCTTCGCTGTGGTTGGTCTTCTGGTTGTCACATGATCTTGTTCCAGCCAATAAGAACTATAAGGACTGTGATAGGTGCTTCAAGGAAGTTTTTCCACGTTAAAAGAAGAATAATGGAGAAAGATTAATTTTTTCCCTTGGACTACTGTTATGTAGGGTGTAATGGCCGGCACTGCTGCAACTTCTTTTTCACCATGAGAGAATTCCTCTTGAAGGTGAATGAGAGACTGAGGGAACCTGGATTTTCCTACACCACTGAGTCAGCTCTCTGGAGATACATGACTGTAGAGATTATGTTAAACAAGATAATACTGCTATTACTTACACTATTATTTTAAAATTAATTCTATATGTTTGGCCAGGTCTCATAAGTGATATATAGCTTCATTATGTTACCATGCCCAGGAGCGACATGGATAGGCAGTCAAACCCTAAGGTGCACATGGACTAGCACGCCTAGTTCTTCTTCTGATAGAATAGGGGAGTTTGCTGCAGCAGGCAGTTTCTGGTACGTCCTAGCAGAGCTACAATGATAAGCTCTTTATTGGCCTTTTGGTTGCAGTGATGATTCCATGTTTTACAAGCCACATGGTGATCGGTGCTGGGTCAGCACTGTAAGATGCTCTTTTTGATTGATGGACACATTACTATTGCTGATATTAATAATAATAATAATAATAATAATAATAATAATAATAATAATAATTTAAAGATAGGGCCACACTATGTAGCCTTGGCTGGCCTAGAACTTTCTACAGCAAGCAGTTTAGGCTTGAACTCATAGAGATCCACCTGCCAAGTGCTGGGATTAAAGGCAGGCAGGAGTCACCATGCCTAGTAACACATCCAGTATTTTTTTGTTTTTTTCTAAACATGGATTCTGGGATTGAAGTCGGGTTCTTCTGTTTGCAAGGAAATACATTCCAGACAGATCGTCTCTTAGCCTGAGTGGGAACTCTTGTGAGAAGAGCAGAACAGCAAAACTTGGTGTTTCTGGCTCTGCAGTGCTTTGCTTGCGGTATTATCAGAATCATTTATGGTTAGTTACTCTTTTCCTAAATGACAAGATTTTTTTTTTTTAAACGCAAGCTACCATGGGGTTTCTTTTCTAAGCTTATGTTTTGTTTTGTTTTGTTTTTGTTTTTCGATGAACTCTTAATTTTGGAATGATTTTAGGTTTTAGATTAATTAAATTACCTGGGGTTTCTGCATCTCAACCACCCACTCCCCACAGTGTTCCTCTTTCATGATCATGGTCTAGTTACAGGTAGACACAGAGTCCCGCTTGCCACTCCCCACCCCCCACCCCCCAGTGTTCACATAGAACTTGCAATGCATTTGTCAAAATGTGGAAGGTAACAGGCACTAGAGACCACGAAATGAATCTGCAGACTTTATTTGGACTTGCTTAGGTCCCCCACACGCCTCCCATCCCATGCCTGCAACTGTCCTTTTCTCTTGCTGCGTCTGATGGAGGATTACACATTGTATTTTCACTAGGTCACGTTTGATTTTATACTGGGGACAGTTCCTTTTCCCCACCCAATCTTCAACACATAGCTTTCAGTCATGTAGTGTCATGCTCATTTGTGGCTTTCTAGCCACCAAAATGTCATTCCTGTCATTGGATATAGGAGCCATCTCAGATAATGTCTCTTTAATAAAGCCCCCGACTTCTGAACAGGGTCTGCGGGGCTAGGGGAACTTGGACAGCATTTGAAGGCAGTCTGGGCCATGTGCCAGATATTCAAGGCAGCTTCAAAATAAAATTTGAGGAAAACTATTCCCCCAAGACCAGACAGTATAAATCCTCAAGAGTTAAAAAAAAAAAATCTTTTTCTTTGCATGCTAATTTATGAATTTCCACATTCCTTCTTGTTTATGAGCCCAAAGGTTGTAAGAGAAGTGGATTTTTATTTTCATCCTTTTTGTGGGAAGATTAGCAGATGCAGCCTCAAAAGCATCCTTGATAGTTTTTACCATCCATAGCCTTTCCTGATTATCCAAGTAATCCAATCAAAAAATTAATTGCTTGAGCCTATAGGTTCTGAGTACAAGATACAGAGGGATATCATCAGCACACACTTCTGTTTGATGGTATCTTGAGATAGACCCACTCTTGGGATTGATTTCTGGGTTTATCAATAACAGCTGGGATCTTGTGGGCACTGGGTGGTGACCGACCTTACTGTTTGATATTGTACACACAGCTCAAATTTCTGTTAAACCTAATAAGGCTTTGCCCAGATCATAGAGCAATGCTAAACAGTGAAAAAGGAGGTTGTAATCAATTATTCTGTCTTCGAGACACCATCTCTGGCTTAGCAGTTCTGTTTCTCAGGGAAGAGCTGCATGCAAGACCATCCTTTTAAGTATGTTATCATGCCTGTGTTATTACTATCTCACTGTGTAATGGACACACTTGATTAAGGTCATGCAGTCTAACCAGTATGGCCAACATAATCTTGATATGTACGAACAGAACCATTGTTGAGCGCTTTCAAATGAAAATATATGCATATAAACTACATATTTATATATATGTAGTATATACTGTATACTTTATAAGTGTATATATTGTATACTGTATATGTATAGAATATATTTTGGTCATTGTGGACAACATAATCTTGATATATACAAACAAAAACATGGTTGGGAACTCTCAAATGAATACATACAAACATATATATACACATATATATAAAATGCATATAAATAAATATATATGCTTATATACTACATACAGTATATATCAACACATATGCATATGTAGTATATATATAAACACACATATATGAACTTTCAAATGCTTTAGTTAATATAATAACACACATACACACGTTTGTGTGTATGTTTGTGTGTTTGTGTGTGTATGACCCCCAGCTTTGTGTGAATTTAAGAAAAAAAATCTTTTAAGTTGTTAATATAATGTGCCTGCACTGGGTGTTTAACTCTGGGCTAGCTTAGCTTCTTCTCCATGGCTTAGGAACTGAGGCCTGATAGCTGCATTCTTCCCTGAACCTTCTCAGTCTTCTTATGCAGCCACCACGCCCCATGTTCCCCTAGTACCTAGAATCTGACTTCACTTCTCGTGGATCAAAAACTGGGTTGCTGTGTTCTCCAAGTATAGAACTGGTTCCCAAGCTCCATACCTTCTTGCAAGATGTGACAGAAGCTGGTAGATGCTTCATGCTTGTCCCTTAGCTAGCAGGGTTAATTGGTATATATGGATATGGCCCTTAGGTAATCAGTTTAGAAGATGCTTCATGTACACCCTCAGGTGGTGAAGTTGTCAGGTGTTCTGTGCATGCCCTGGAACTAGTGAAGCTGGCAGAGGCCCTGTGGATGCTTCTTTAACTGGCAAAACTGGTGAATTCTCTACGCATGACTCTCAACCAGTGGAGATAGAGAACAATCTATACATCCCCTTTATCTAGTAAGGTTCTAGAGTTCTCTGTACATGTTCCTTAATTAGTGAAGGTCATAGATGTTCTGTTCTTGATCCTTAGGTAGCAAGGGACACCACATTGCTGGAGCATCTATGATGTACCACCTACCAAGCATTCCCTTCTAGATCGCCCCAAATCCTCCTTGCACCTTCCATAATTCACCTCCCTTCAAACAGGAGGCAATGTGCTTGGGGAGAACTTGAGGAGCTGTTCTGGTCTTACCAGTCCTCACTGGCTAAGCCAGAGGTGGAGCCTGCCTTTGTTAGCATCTTGGAGCCTTCCTTTCCTTTCCTCTTCCAGGACTAGATCTGCAGCCAGACAGGAGGCAAAGCCTGGGGGCCCGTGGTGAATACATTTTGCTCATCAATGGAGTGTTCTTCTGTAAATGAGGAAGGATTGGTTTGTCTGCAGCAGGCTGGCTGACTGCAGACTCTCCCAGTCTATTGTCTCTCTGCCCCTTGATCTCTAAGCCACTTTATCGCATTACTGACTGCCATCTCTACACCCTGAAATTGATTTTGGAACAGTTAAATTTCCCTCTGAATGGAGTAATATAACATTCCAGTGCTGCCAACATCTTTCCATCCTGCGAAGGTGACGAAGAAATGCTGTCAGCTCAGAGAAACATCTGATCATTTTCGCTGGTTACCCAAGGAACATACCGCCCCCCCCCCCATGTACACATGCACACCTCCTCTGGGTGGGGTTCCCTCCTCCAGAGCAGAGATAACTGCACCTGCCTCTGGCTGTTTGAGCTTTCCCCCAAGAGATGAATGACTGTCGCCTGCTATGCCATAGTTTGGGTGTTACAGTGTTCCCCAGGGTTAATGTGAATGTTTCTAGAAACTGGGGTGGGGGGAGTGACTGGGGAAGAAGAAGAAAGGATGGAATGTGTCATAGACTCTGATTTTCCTGTGGGATGCTCAGATAGATGCATGAGCCCTTTCATTCTTGGCTGAACCTGTCTCTCTTTATTCACAAAAGGCTTCCTCTTGTTGGTTTTGCATGACCTGGTAACAGTCCTTGGGATGTAGCATGTGTTGGGGGAGCTGGCTATACCCTGATCAGGAGTAAGGAGGTGTAGAGTAGAAGCAGGAGCCATTGTTGAGATAAACATCATTCCAATGTGGTAGTGAAGCCTGTCTTGGTAGCTAAATTGACCAGATCTTTGTGAGCAGTGCTCTATCACACGAACACTGCAGATTGGAGTACTCTTAAACTGGTGATGTCTGGTGTGTGTGTGTGTGTGTGTGTGTGTGTGTGTGTGTGTGTGTGTGTGTGTGTGTGTGTGACAGAGAGAGAGAGAGAGAGAGAGAGAGAGAGAGAGAGAGAGAGAGAGAGAGAGAGAACAAGAACGGTTGTTTAAATAGTTATTTCTTTTTCTCTGTCATTACCCTGGGAGGGTCTGTCTGTACCAGGCTCACTAAAGTCCAAACTGACTCAGTGGTATCGTTCCACACAGATTCTCCACACCAGAGGCATGAGGGACTCTCCTAGAGTCTCATCACCTTCCTTGCCAAGATGCATTCTGAATCCTTCCATGTTGCCTAGGCAAAGCCTCCCTTGTTAGTTATGACCCAGTCTCTTGAAGGAGTTTCCTGCCAGGGCCTCACTGGCTCTTGGTTAAGGGCAGCAGGTGATGAGCTCATGAACAGTGAACACTGGAGTAATAATGATACTATTGCGTGTCAAGTGCCTTGGAGGGCTTCAACATATTCCCCAGGCTGCTCTTTTATTATCGATTATACCCGTGCCTACTCAGCCCAGTGTTCATGGGACCAGGATGAGGTCCCATGGGAGTCGGTCCCTCTTTTGTGGTAAGCTGGGGAGGCCCACTCCTGGTAAAGTGTATGTATGTCTAGTGGAAGCGTTCTGGAGGGCCACATGCAAAGGCTTCTTGGCTCTTCAGGAAGCCTGGAGGGGAACGGAAGCCTGTCTGCAGATGTACTGGTGGGCCGTCTCTCTGCCACATTCTACTCCTCCCTCTTGGGGGGTTGCCCTTCATTCTCTGAATACCTCTCTCCCCTAACAGCCTACCTTTCTGCAAAGGTTGAACTCTTTCCTTTCTAGGTTTCCTCTACAGTGGTGTAAGAAGCTTTTTGGTCCAAGTTCAGGACTGCTGAGACTGGCGAGGGCCTTGAGGAAGCAACAGGGTCTCTGCTGCAGGCTATATTCCAGAGGGAAAAATTGGAACACTTGAGAGCCAGAATAAAACATGAACGTAAAATGCAAGAGAGGGGAAATTTCCAGGGAGCATTTGCCTACTCTCACGCTAATAGAGCGAGACAAGCAGGCTGTTGTTGGGTTCCAGGCATTCGGGAGCAGGCTCCCAACCTCCGGGGGAGGCAGGCTGGAGAATGTGGCCCTCCAGGTGTGAGAAGGCGGATTTGGAACCCATGCCACGCTCTCTTTAGAGCCAAGGTGGAAGCCTGAAGCTTCCTCTATGCAACTAACAAACTGGGACAGGAAACAGGCTGGGAAGAAGGAAGGCTGCAAGGAGAAGCTGACGCCAGGGTTCCACCATGTGGGGGCAGCAGCTCTGAAGATTCCCAAGGAGGAGGCTCTTGGCAACTGAGGTGCCAGCACAGGCAGCGTGCCTACTCACAAGCATGCCGCACATCTTACAGTATAATGAAGGAAAAAAAAAATCCCATTTTAATATCAGTCCGAAGTTTCCCTGTACACCCTTTCATATTTAAATTTATCGCCAGAAAATTATCCAACACAGTTAAGACGCGGGTGAAAGAAACTGATAAAAGCGCAGAAATCACAGCCGGGGTGGAACAACCCTTAGAAACATCACAGTATGTGGGTGATTTTCTGAGCGGATGAAACGGGGCTTACAGTTTATGCTGGGAGTGTTTGAGCTAAATTAAGTCATGAGGGGAGATAATACAATGCACAATCATTTTAAGGTAATTGAATCATGAAAACTAAAAATTTGGAAGAAAACAGATATTTTACTTAATAGAAACCATCTGTACCGTACAGTAGGCAAATTGTGTAAAAATGAATAAAAGCGTCTCTGGAGGAGAGTGGCTCGGGCACCGGAGTCTGTAATGAAGATGTATATGGGCCTTTTAGCGCTCGCATTGTCTATTAGAGGAGGTAAATCGCAGCCGCGGATAAGGGAAACAGTTACAAATTTTATTACCATCATCTGACTGATGACAAATGTGGCAATAGAAATAACACATAGGAGATGGGGCTGCTCCCCAGCCCCAGCACCTTCCGCTTCGTACCCATCATCACCAGAAATCTTTATTGAGCAAGGGTCACCAAGACCCCTTTGTCTAGTTACTATTGCTTTAGTGGCTGCTACCCACGAGGACTATCTTTTAACGTGTTTAGGCTCTGAGTGTGCCGTTTGATTTGATTTGACTCCACTGGGGAGGCAGCTAATTTAAACATTTCTGGAGTGGCTTTTGTGCCCGACTTTTGGCTGCAGGGACGCGGGCGGTTGATCTCCAAAGTGTTTCTTTGCTCAAGTTGACCCGCATCAAAATGCATTTATTTGACAGGATACTTTTGTTCTGGAAGCTGGCCTGACTCACTCAGTCTCCGTAGCTGAAGGTCGAGTGGCCACATTTTTTTTCAAAACAGGCACTTACTTGTTCCTAATCTGCAAATTAACTAAATAGTCACAACTGCTAATGATTCAGGATCAGGCCTGAAATACAGAGGGCTTGAGTAATAATCAGCTTTTTAAATTAAGTTGGTGACAACCACTATTAGCTGCAGTGATTTAATAATCCCAATAAATGTGCACATTTAAAAAAGGGGGGGGGCTTTTTGTGATTTTTGTCCCAGCATTTGCAACTGAATCTTTTAACGAAGGGAACACAACAGTTTTATGTTACAGACGATGCCATAATTGGTAAATAAAAGCTCCTTCAGACACCCAGAGCAGTCGGATGCCCGACGCAGGAACTGGTGAAATCAAGTTTCCAGTTGCGTGTGTTCCGATGGTGACTCCGATCAGGAGGAGAATCTGGTTCCTTTTGGATATTATGCATTTTGGGGCAATAAGAAACAGATCCCATTAGCAAATATGTAAAGGCCTCCCTTAAGAGTTAGACTCGGGCAAATTTAGAACAAATGAGATGTAATTTTTCTATCTTACAGGCTTGCCTGTTTTACCTAATATTGTAATAATGAATTGGCTTCAGCAACTGAAGGTGGGGAAAGAGAGGCGTGCCTGGTGAGGAGGGGGCATGTGCAGCAGAGGCCTGATCTCCCCTGCTGCCCTGACCTTGTGTGTGTGTTTCCTGACCTCAGTCTGAACTCCTGGGGAAGTCACCTCACCCCCACAGAGCAACTCTGCCTAGCAAAGACAGGCTGTGAGGGGAGAGAACCATGTGGACCCCCACCATAGACCATGGCTCATAGGCACCTTTACCCCCTCTTCCTGCCTCTGTCTCCCCATTTCCACTAGCACTTCTTTTAGTGGTCAATTGAAATTTTATGGCTATGTTATTTAAAAAACACCATAGAAGAGCTAAATGAGGGAAGGATGATGGAAAGGCTGCTTTTCTTTTACCATAATTACTCTTGATAGCAATTTGAACTAATTTGCATTAAAACACCCATTTAGCCAAGCTGCTGAAGATGGGGACTTACTGTGTGTAGTTTGTAAGACCTCAAGACGCCTCCCGATCTGTGTTCAGTTTAAACTACAGAGCCCTGCAAGACACTGCTCCGTACCCGTTTCTGCCAGGCCAAGGCTCGCCCTCAGTAACCCTAGTGGCATGCTGGGTTGCATGGCAAAGGGCACGCCTTCCTCATAGCTGCACTGTGCAAGCCTGGAGAGTCAGAGACAGAGAGGGTGGAGTAGAGACCCAGGTTCCTTCCCTTCTCTGGGTGATCTTCATGTCCCTTCTCTTCACTCCCCTGAGGCTATTTATCTTCAAAGCAAAAAAGATACTGACAAAACACTTCAATCTCTGCCCTGTCTAGAACTTCTATTTGTGTGTGTGTGTGTGTGTGTGTGTGTAAGTGCGTGCTTTCTTTCTTTTCTTTTTTTTCTTTTTCTCGAGACAGGGTTTCTCTGTATAGTCCTGGCTGTCCTGGAACTCACTTTGTAGACCAGGCTGGCCTCGAACTCAGAAATCCACCTGTCTCTGCCTCCCGAGTGATGGGATTAAAGGCGTGCGCCACCACGCCCGGTGCAAGTGTGTGCTTTCTTAAGCAGTGATGGGCTTTGAGGTGTGACACTGCCACGCAGCTCCTTGGCTTAGTGGCTATGCTCTATGTTACTTAGGTCAGTCTATGTGATCTGGGAAGGGCTGGCTTTGTGTTTATGAAGATGCTACAGCTGTCTCCCTGTATGTCTGCGCTCTGTGTGTCTGCCTGCCTGTGTTCCGTGTGTCTGTCTGTATTTGGTTTCCCAATGCTGCCCCTGGATTTTATTTCAGAAAGAGAAAAAAGGAAAAGATTTAAGTCTGATGAAGTACTGGGGACCATTTGGACCCTCTTCTGTCTTTTTTACTTTGTTCTTTGCTGCAAATATCTTCTGTCCCCTCCATCCCCACCATATTTGAAGATGTTTGAATCTAAAAATCATGAGGAAATGAGTTAAAACTCAAAGCAGGCATTTCTGTGAGTCAGGCAGTGAAGTCGGGGGGGAAGGATATCCAGTGGGTGGAAGCCCTAACTTTGAATTCTGTAAACACCCCCCCCCCAAGTCTCTCCCTATGAAGAACCTGATATCCATGGGGACAATATACTTAGGGACAGTGGCTTTTTCCTTTATTTGTGTCAGTTCCCCAAATGTGCACATCCTCTGAATCCATAGAACATACACACATGCTCCTGAACAGACAGAACAATTTCTGAAATTAGAAACTACAGCTGCAATTAGCCAAAGGCAAGTACAGTAATTCCCCCCTCTCTTCTTGTCTTCTACAGTCCTTCCCATCTCTCCCCCCCCACTCCTTCTTCTCCTCTCACACCTTTGCCCTTTTGCCTTTTTTTTTTTTTTTTTAACCTCTCTCTTCCCTTCTCATAAATAAGCACCATTTGCATTTTTAGGCCCTGCCTCTCACAGTCCCCTCCTACCCACCTACTTGCAGGCTGGACAGAACACAGCACAAAAGGGTCAGGACCACCAACAGGGTGTCACGAAGAAGGTGACTCAGGATGCAGGGCAGGTGCCAGACTGCTCAGATAAGCAACACCCGCCAACTGGTTCTCGGGACTGAGACCCTTCTGGTAGCTGGGGACCCTACAGAGGTCGAGAAGCCCCAGGTTAGAGGAAGAAAAGAGGGGAGAAAGGCAGAGGGCAGGCAGCTCCTGCTGCATTCCACTGGGAACCGGGTGTCTTGACTACTCCCAAGCACAAGATGGCACCCTTAAGCTTTCAAAGGAGTCAGGCTCCTCAGGAAACATGACACTACCCTGGCCAACTAGCTGCCTCCTTCTAGGGAGACTGGAGAGGGAGGAAAGTTGAGGTCCCTTTCCAGTACCCACCAGGCCAGGGTTCTGCTTCATTCTTCTTAAGGCTATGCAGTTGCACAGAGGCCCACCAAGCAGAACCCCTGCTGCCGACGCAGGTAGTTTCTCGAGTGGGCCTTACAAGTCGGTCATGGCTGGGCTCCCAGGCTTTGTTTCCCAAGTTGGAATAAAGGAACTGCACAAGGAAGGAGGCTTTAACAAACAGAATACCACACTGCCAGAGGCTCCTGTTGTCCAGGACACGCCACCAGGCCGATGGATGGCTCTATCATTATTTACTCAATTGTGGTCCAGAGCCATACTGGCAAAGGCTTATCAAGGTGGGGGGTCTCTGGGCATGTAGAAAGGCCTCCTGGGTCTTCTCCCACTGGTCTGACACCCTGAGCACATAAGAGCTCTTCTGCGAGAGAGAAGCTGTTTTTCTGGATCCCATGTTTCCTTTGACTGTGATTAGCTACCTGTCTGCCTGTGAGTCCCAGAGGACAGGGACCTGCCAGGGCCAGATGCCCATCATGGATGGGCAAGAGCTGGCTTACTGCACAGGCAAGGGAGTCAGATTGGCCCTGGAGCTCAGCTTTGGGACTTGGGAAGTGAAGAGAAAGGGTTGAAGGTGTTCTGTAGGAGCCAGGCCAGGAAGTGGGTTGGGAGTAGATGGGAAGACGTGCTGTGAAGTGGCTTGGGCAGGTTCTCATGCCGGCCAACTAAGACAGTAACAGATAGCGTGTCCAGCCCTAATGCTGCCTCTGTGAGAGGACCACAGGGATGGACTTATACCTCCCATGGAGGGGAGCACTCTCACAGAACACTAGAACCTATATGGTCACAGCAGGGTTGAAACCTTTTTGTTTGTCTCTCCGCGAACATACACACACACATATGAGCATGTTAACCCATGTGTGTATATATCTGAAAAGCGTCACCAGCAGCTCTCTATCGGGGAACAATATGGATTTAGAACTCCACAGAGCTGGGTTCTCATTTGGTTGTACCACTTACATGCAGGTGGCTTTTAATGGTCACTCGGCCTCTGTGACCTTATTGGTCAATGGGATGAAAATGACCCCTCCATTTACAGTAGACCAAAAAGCTACTAGGTGGGACTTTGCAATTGCTGGGTATCCCTGTGAATTTCGTTGTTTTCCAGCTCATACTTCCTGGTCACCTTGTCACCCTTTAGAGAAGATTGATATGCATTGCTGGACTCCAAGCCCACGTGGGCCACCTTACATGCTCTGTCAATGAGTGTAACAGTCGGAGATGTGATGGAGGGCAGGACTGCTGCTCTATCTTCTGTGTCTGTGGGGAACCCCGACTCACTTTCCAGCCTTTGCTTTACCTTTTCCATTTCTTATGTGTGTGCTGCATACATGTGTGTGCAGGTTTTTCATGTGTGGAGGCACACCTGTGTAGTTGCACACATATTCACATATATGTGGAAGTAAGGTTGATGTTGGGAGCCATCCTCTATTGATCTTCTACCTTAATCACTGAAGCAGGGTCTCTCAAACCTAGAGCCCATAAAGATGGCTGGTTTTAGCCAGCTTGGCCTGGGGAATCTTCAGTCCCTACCTTTTGAGGCCAGCATTACAGGAGGCACACCACACTCATCCGGCACTTACATGAGTCTGGGCACCCAAATGCTGGTCCTTACACTTACCTAGCAAGTGCTTAGCCACAGAGTCCTCTCTCCTGCATCAGTTGTTCTTGAAGTAAGGTTCACCTACACATGGCTTCAGACTTGAGCAATTGTCACTTGGTCAAAGACTTGCTTGAGGGTCTAGATGCATCTATAGAAGAATGCTCTGTCAGAGGGTGGACCCATGAGAACCCAGGGGCTAATAATCAGGTTGCAATTGGCCTGGACAGAAACACTGGCAGCTGCTGAAGGTGTTGATCCTCCCCTCCCCTCCACACACACACACACACACCTGGGTACTCAGGTTAAGAACAAAGCTTGACTTTAGGTTGAGAATAAAATCCAAGGAATTCAAAATCTGTGCATATTAACCCAAAGAAAATATACTTACCTTCCAATATATGATGATGGGATTCGAACAAAAACCTTTTCTTCTGGGGCAAAGAATGTTATACTCATGAGTGGTTACCTGGGTGGACCTTGACAGTCCTTTCTGTTTTGAATATAAAGGACACCCTGTGCTGGGAAGTGACATAGGTCTCTCTGCCATTGCTCATTGGTCACCTTTCACAAAGGTCTGTAGTATAGAGCAGTGGTTCTCAACTTTCCTAATGCTGTGGTCCTTCATGTTGTAGTGACCTCCCCCCCCCAGCCATAAAATTATCTTGGTGTTCCTTCATAAGTGTAATGTTGCTACTGTTATGAAGTGTAATTAAATATCAGATATGTAGGATATCTGATATGCGACCCTGGTGAAAAGGTCCTTCGACCTCCAAAGGGACCGCAACCCACATGTTGAAAACTGTTGGTCTAGACCCACATGTCCATGTCCTATTCTTTATGAGCTGAAGGACAGCAGGAAATGGCAGAGCTGTGGGGAGATGGTGACACCAGTACCCGCCTCCCTGATCTATCCACACAATCTGGGCACAGCCCCGATGAGTGTGACCAGCCATCCTTGCCTCAGAGCTCTGTGCTACATCCCTACCAGCTTTCTGTGGTGACAAGCTTCATGTCCCCAGCCTGGGATACCATAGTAAAGACAACTCTCAGGAGACACAGCTCTTGTCCTGCTTCCCAGTGCATGAGCAAAGCTGTGCCTGGAGCTCCCATTCTCTAACCTGGCAAGAAGCTCTATGATTCAAGCTACGAGGGCAGTGCGAGCTTTACTACTTAAACTTCTCTCATGAATCTCTGAAAAGAGCACTTATGGATGAGTGGCAGCTTCAAGGTCTGGATTATGCTGATGGTGCCTCTGTCCTTGGAGAGTTTTGTAAAGACATAGTCACCGATGTAAGAAAGGTTGGGGACATCATGGCGGAGGTTCTGATTCTCATTCCCCGCTAAGCAATTCTTTGCCAGAAATATCTTGTCAGTTTACATAGAAGGGAGGGGGTGTCATTCACTGTGGTCATACTAAGAGTCCCAGCATGGCTTCTGTTCTCAGGGAATTTGAACAGCTTTTAGAAAACAGCGCATTTCAGGGTTGTCTGTGGGAATCACTATTTGGTTGGTAAGGAGGTCAGAGAGACAGTGGTAGGAGCTGCTGAGATGTTGGTTGGAGATTAGAGGCTGGCATGAGGCTGTCCTCCGGGCTTTTTCTCCTAGCCATGAGGCATGGACAGGGACAGCAGAAGCACCCATCCCTGTGTGGTTTGGAGAACTGAAGCTGTCCTACTATGCCTACAGGAAGCTGTCCTACTATGCCTGCAGGAAGATGTCCTACTATGCCTGCAGGAGGGAGCATTTGCTCTGGAGTTGCAGAAGCCAATGAAGTGTATAGGAGGAGCTGACAAAAGCAGACATTAGATGCACACTTCACATCCATGTGTCTTTTATTCACTCACTCACTCACTCACTCACTCACTCACTCACTCACTCACTGATTTCTTCTGTGGATGCATTTCCTTGCCCACCTTACATGAACTATGTACTCTCCAACTAGTGGTAGGGAAAGGCGTGGCTCAAAGTTCTGGCTACTTACCATCAACTAGGAAAAAAAAATGGTAAATGAACTCCGTTAAATACCAGGGAGTGAGTAATATGTTGATAAGCTCTGTGGCACCATCTTCCTTCCTCCTTATTTCAATTTTTCAGTAGTCCTTCAAACTATTGTTATGTGAGTATGGTTTTTTTTTTTTTTTTATGGTTCTGGGAAGGGGCTCAAAGGTCAGCGTGAGTTGACAAGGTAGGAATGATGTTTTATGGTCTTGTTCTGTGGGGGCTCGCAGGTCACAATGGATATGGGAAGATAATGTCTGGATAATAGAGGGCAAGGCACTATCTCAGGCTGGAGAGACAGGGGAGATGACTTCTCACTTGGGTCTGGAAGCATAGATGGGCATGTTCAAGGTGTGAATTTGGGATACAGAGAGAAAAAGTATTTTGGGGACTCAGAATAAGGTGTATAGACTTCAAGAAATAGGGCAGGGGAGTGGGATGTATGAGTGGCTGTCTGCTGATTATTCAGGGAGCTTAGAGTGTGGAAGGAAGAGGCTGAGGGATGTCAAAATGTTCTGGGAAGGAGCTCAAAGGCCAGGGTGAGGTGACAAGATAGGAATGACATGATTTTTCTAATTCTCTTTTCTGTTTTCTTATCATAGAATAACATGGTTCCATGTGATTGGATATGACACACTTTTGGGGAGGGGTCATCCCTTTGAGAGAATTCCTTGCAAACTTTTAGATGCCTTACCACAAAGCTGAGTGCTCTCCTCAAATCCACACTGGCCTCCTGTCTGCCACAGCCCTTTATTCTGAAGCAGAATTCTGTTCCTCCATAATGTAAAAGCAAGACTGCCATATGATCTGGCACTTCTACTTCTTAGTGTATTCATCAAAGAATTGGAAAAGGGCACCAAAACAAATGTTTGTATAGGAATCTCTATAGCGGTGCTGTTTCTAATAGCCAGAAGATGTGAATAGTCTGCATGGTAATTGAAAGATGAGTTCTTAAGCAAAATGAACCAGATATGGTGGGGTTCAGTGGGTCAAGTGCCTGCCACACAGGTACGAGGACCTGAGCTCAGATTCCCAGCACCCATGTAAAGCTAGGCTCAGTGGTGTGGGCCTACACCATTACAGATGTCAGGGTCAGGACAGAGATAGGTGGATGCTTGGAACTCATTGGTCTACCATTGTAGATGAGTGGGTAACCTCTAGGTTCATCGAGGGACTCTGTCTTAAAAAAAAACAAGGTGGAGAGTGACTGAGGAAGACATCTGATGTTGACCTCTGCCCTCCACACTCTCATGCACAAACATGTACATACACAGACATTCCCCCAAGGTAGCTTAATGTTGAAATGTCTATCATAACATGGATAGAGGTAGAAAGCATCATGTGAAATGAAAGAAACAAGGCACAAAAAGCCAAAGGCCGCAGAACACCATTTACAGAAGACATCTGGAGCAGGCAAAGGCATATTGGAGCTGACTTTTACAGCCTGGGGTTGGGGGAGAGCACCCGAAGTTTGCTTAGAGGCAATAAGCATCTTTGGAGCCAGATAGATGTGCCGGTTGTACACCATGAGGAATGGAGTCAATGGCCTTGAGTCATTCACTTTAAAGGGCTTATTGTAAGCCATGAGAATTTTATCTCCATAATGATAAATCTCCATCCTTCATTTGTACCTGGTAGAGACACCTGTTAGCTGTCTGAGAGCTGTATGGCCACAGGCTCTAGGAAGGGCTCAGAGATCTCTGGGGCTCTTTTGTTCTTCCATAGAGCTCCCACCCCATCCCCACATATTTCCTGCCTTTGCCCTGGAAAGCAGTTGTTTCCACGTTGACTCATTTGACTCTGTAAATCACTTTTTTGAATGCAGGAACATAAAGGGCAAAAGCTATTCCTTTTCTTTGCTTGTAATTGCTCGGATCGATAAGCAAGATTGATTTAATCGAGAAATAGTCTCCAGGTAACATTTAGGAAGAATCGCGGTGATCACTGCAATGGGAGTGCCTGCCCCTGCCCTCGGAGAGACAGCCACTGGGCTTCTAACCTCCTCTGTCCCTGGGAGGCCAACATCAGTGAGGTGGGAGGTGGGTCTCCATACAGCCTTTTAGAAAGGCTGGGGGGCACTTCCACTCCTGAAAGGTCCATCACATTTGGTTGAGAGTAGCACCTCAACACTGGACCAGGACTGCAGACAGTGAGGAGGAAGTCTCCCGTCCTTAAGGGTCCTGTGCTCGAGAAAGTCACGGGGAGAGGAGGAGGAGTTTCACCTACTTTTGACTCTTGAATAGGCTGGCCTGCACATTAGAAGCTCAACCTCAAGGTGGCCCTAGGGCTCAGAAGAGCTGCTGCCTGGGGTCCCTAACCTGCCATTGTACCTGGGGACTTAAGTCCTGCCCTCTAGGTCTTTGTCTTGGGCACCAGGCTGGGCAGTGGGAGGCAGAGACAGAGCTTGGGCAGTTCTGGTTGTTACCGCCCTTGCTTGTGTCTGATAGGGCTGGGAAGGAGCAGCTGGTCTCAGAAGAGAGCTACCATCCTGCCAGGCACTCAGGGGGTGATAGTGTAGGGAGGAAAAAACCTGCTGTCGACTCCAGATACCCTGCCTCAGTTAGACAGCTCATCAATAGCATTGGGGGATAGGATTGATCTTTTCCTTATAATGTGCAGCATTCAACGATGGCAAAAATGCGTTTAAAAGGAACCTGTGGAACACTTTGAAAATATTAATTAGTGTGTTGAAGCATTCTGCACTGCACATCACAGTGAGACTGCTCCAGGGGGTTGCCTGGAATGAATTATTAATAGGAGTCCCTCCCTCCCCTGTGCTTCACACCCTGATTTTATGGGAGTTGGCATGGGCCGGGGTGTCTGTTAGATTCATTTGCTGCTCATTGCATGCAAGCAGGGAGCAGCTTGTGTCACTGGGCTTGCACATGTGTGGGGTTCATGTGTCTGGAAATGGAGACCCATGAAAACATGGGAACCACACAGTGGAAGGCAGGCTTCATTCAGACAGTATTGCAGAAGTGGCTGTATCAGGCTTGACTCTGTTTTAACCGTTTTGACTTTTTAGTGCAAGTCTAAGGAGTCTTGAGGAGTCAGGTCTGAGGATGAGGACAGAGTTCAGGAAGCAGTAGATTCCAGATTCAGAGGCTTCCTCCATCTGTCCTGACTATACCCGTGTGAACATGAAAGCATCAGGTTCTCCCTGGTGTCTCTGTGCTGGCTGAGCAGCAGGGCCAGGTCCCCCAAGCTCTCCAGGACATGGCTTTTCCAAGCCAGGGAGCACTCAGGTTCCCAGCTCAGGCAAGCCTTCTTTCTGCCCGAGCTCTTGTAGAACAATAAACACAGGAGTGAAAGCATTTATACTTTAAAAATTTAAACTACTTCAATCAGGAAGCATAGAAATATTTATAGTTGTGCAGACCTGAACAATGAGGGCTGGGGTTGATGGAGATCTTAGGAGCCTTTCTGACGCTGGCAGCCGCTGTTCACGGAAGTGCCTTCCGCAGCTCCCATCTCTCACCCTTAGCTGTTGCTTCTCCTTTTCCCTTTTCATTTCACACTTAGAATTTATAGATGCTATATCTTTCTTTCTTTTTCTTCTTTTCTTAAAAAAAAAATGTCGTGCAGGTATCTTAGCTAGAGAAAAGCTACCAACAAATGAGTTTTTTCAATATTGTAGGAATGTGGGTGATCAGATGCAATGAGAAATTTCTCATTGAAATTTTATTGGGGAAATACCAAGACAAACAAACAAACAAACAAACAAACAGCTCCCAGCCTTCTCAGTTGCAGGTGTATTAGCAGACTGAACTTCCGTGTTTAACAGGCTTCACAAAGGACTTGCTGCTCTAATGGCCATACATATAGCTATGCATTTTCCTACGAAAATTTCAAGTCTTCTACTACACTGTTCTGTTAGCCCCTTCAGCGGATTGGAAAAAACAAACAAACAAACAAACAACCCCCCAAAACAGACATACGATAGCTGAGATGGGACTGTCTTGTTGACAATTGCCTGCCACTAAGAGCAAAATCGGAATCGGGTCTTAACAACTGGTTGTCACAGGTTGTCACAGGGAAGTAGTGAAAAGCCTTTTGAGTCTAGGCGAGGCCGCTGCTATCTGTGAAGTCAGAGTCACGACAAAGCTCCCGCACACTGCCCTTGCACACGTGCTGCTTGGCTGGGACTCCATCCTCCCAGCGGGTCTCCGGAGCTGACTGATGGATAGTTCAAGCCTTTAGAGCCCTGTTTCTCAACCTTCCTAACTCTGTGACCCTTTGATACAGTTCCTCATGCTGTGGTGACCCCCCAATCATAAAATTATTTTGTTGCTACTTTATAACTGTACTTTTCTACTGTTATGAATCATAATATAAATATCTGTGTTTTCTGATGGTCTCAGGTGACCCCTATGAAAGGGTGGTTCTGCCCCCAAAGAGGTCAAGATTCACAAATTAAGAACTGCTGATTTAGATAATCCCTGGAGGCAAATTTCTTTTTTTTTTTTAATTTTTTTTTTTGGGGGGGAGGAAGGGTGGATAGCCAAAAAAGAAAGATTCCTGGTTAAATGTCTCCATAAAATTTCAAGAGCTTGGGGGGTGATATTATTATTTTAGTATCTTAGTTGTTTCATTGGTGTTAAGGTTAGAGTTGGAAAAAAAATCCTCTCTGAAAACGGGCCAAGCACTATGTGCCTTGCTCCTAGCGGCCTTGGATACGGTGTCTGCTCTTTGAAAAATGTGTCAGGGACATGGCATGGCCAGCTGGTGGACAGACCCCACTGCCTGTGCAGAGTGGGCACTGAAGGAAGCAGGCCCTGCCATGCACCACAGGAGGCTCCCACCCACTCAGAGACAAAGGCGCCTGCAGTGAGCGGTTGTGGTGTGAAAGGGAGTTCCTGGAACTTGGAAGTTTTATCTGTATTTATTATTTGGTAATGATTTAAACACCCTATGCTGCCAAATCACAAGTAGAAAGAAGCCCAAGCTTGGCTTTTGCTATCAGCTGGGAGAATTAAGGTTATTTTTTTTCTTGACTTTTTTTTTTTTTCTTTCTCTCTTTCTCTTTTTAACAGCCCTAGTGTCTTGGCCCAGCTCCAGTTCAGGTAATTACATTCTGTCTTCCTAAATCCCCTTGCAACTCCAATTGGGCAGGCTGCTCCTCACATCCCTCCTAAAAGCTGATGTGTGGGGTGCCTGGCATCAAATGGGGTGGCATTCCAATAGTGGGTCCCAAGGTGTTCTGCGGAGAAGCATTTGGAGCGGCGTCTGCAGGGCTTGTGTGCAAATGGAGGTAGTGTTATTTATCGCTCCTCCCATCAGCAGCTGCCAGCCTGAATGACATTTTAAATATGAAGTCCAGGGTCTTGGGGATGATCAAGAGTGAGGGTCCATGAGGCTCACCTTTAAAGTTATTGGGTAGCTGAAATCGGAGTGGGAGGTGCCACTGAAAGATCTCTAACAGGGAATGTCCCCGCTGCCCATGGTTTAGCTTCCAAAAATCAGCACTATACAAAAAAAAAAAAAAAAAGGGTTTTGGTTTATGTTTCTTTTCTTTTGTTTGTCTTGTCTTTTCTGATTAAGGAAGATATTCTGGGCTATTGTTATTCTGGCTTTTGTATTTTAAGAATGAATGGAAATAGACATGGTTTTGTTTGTCGGGGCAAAATCACACCTCTTTTTAAAAGGCTGATTCTTAAAGCGTTTGCTCAGCCCTGTGTCTCAAATCTTGCTAAAAAGGATGTTTCGGTCACATGAGCACTAACTGCTCTTTTCTTTCTTTCTCCTTTAGTGTTAGCTTTAATTCTGGATTATCTGAGGGCTTTTCAACAATGGGGGCGGCTCCTGTGAGCACTACTGCGATCGTACTAAAAACCAAGGTGAGTTAGCAAGGCTGTTTTGTAAGATGTAATCATGCCATGCCACACACAAGCTGACTGTCGCGACACGTTTCCCACAGATGAAGCCATGAGGCAGCATAAAACCGAACTTCGGGTGCACACGGAAAAGAAAGCAAGATCTGCACATGTGCATCCGTCTCACTAGAAAGAAATACGGGAATGGGAAGAGATCTTTGTCTTCAGCAGTAAAGATTCAGAAAATGGCTACTCTCTGGGCTGTTTGTGTCCCAGTTCCCACCCAGAAAGGGCACAGGGCTCAGCAAAGTGCCACTGGGTATAGAGGACCTGGTCTGGTGCTCTAGTGCCAATACCTTAGGTCCTAGTCTGGCTTCTTCACACATACTTGAAAGCCTTGTTTCCAGCTCCATATGTTGGTTGCTGCTGCTCAGTGGCTGGGTGATCAGCGCCATACCTGGGGAAAACCAACCCACTGTGCCTGGCACTGGGTGTCATTGTCTTGTATTTACATATTGATTCATTTCTGCTCTTTGATTACCCTACAGAATCATTGTTTTAAAAGCAGTGAGTTAGGGCTTTTGAGATGGCTTAGCAGATTCAAGCACTTGCCCCCAAATCTGATGATGTGGTTCTGATTCCTAGGATCTGTAAGGTGGCAAAAAGAGATCTGATTCCCACACGTTAGTCTCTGACCTCTGCCTGTGCGCCTCACCCTTCGAAAACAAATGAACAAATATAATACAGAATTTCTTTAAATGCATAGATCCAAGCAGATATTAAATACCAACCCTGTTCCGTGCCTTCTTTGGGGCTTGTAACCCTAGTGACTTGCATTTTTTCCTAATTACAGGGAAAACAGCAAATTGGCACACACCAGGAAATGGGCACCCCCTGACCCCCGATTTACAAGAAAGAGTGGAGGGTGACTTTACAGCTCAGGAATCCAGTGAAATAAATTTATGGTTAGAAAAACTTGGGGTTTTTAATGTGATGAAGGCCCTTTAACTTTTAACACGCTTCTCCAGTTAAGCAGAGTAGGACTCACGCGGAAATGGCTGTCTACAGCTGCTGCAAATTGATTTATCCCCAGATGATAGGCAGACTGCAGACTGAACTGTGGGGAGGAGAGCCCTTTCTTTTCAGTATTTGCAGCTGTCTGTGTCCTGTCTGTGTCTATCCTGCTGCCTGGGTGAGGAGAATTTGCTGGGGTTTACTGTCCTCAGCAGTCAAGGCCATTCTCAAAGCTGTACTTTGATAAAGAATCTGCATTGACCATAATGCTTTGCATGCCATGGGGTTGGGGCCGCCTCACCTCTGAACTCCTTTTCAGCCGTCTTCAGAATTCTTCAGAGCCAAGTGAGCTGTGTGGGAAATGATGGAGTCCTATGTACGGTCATGCCGAGCGATGTTTGGAAAAGTCTATTTTGAGGATTTGTTGGAATCATTTGCTTGTGAGAAAAATGAGCTTGCTGACTTGGAATCTCATTCCTAGAATGGAGGTTACCAGCAACCCCAATACTGTCTTCGCTTCCCCAGGGCTTTCCCATCCATCTCAGCCCAGTGAGCTGGGCCAGATGCCAGTAACACAGACATGTGTACCTTCCCATAGCAGTTCCTAACCACCTACTGTGCGCTAACCGTGGGGAAGAGACACATGGGCTCTGCCCATTTTGAATTCACAGTTGATTGGGAGAGCTGGGAAGTGAAATAAGGAAGGGTGGCACAGAAAAACCACCAGTTGTGGTTTGCACAGTGAAAGGAAAACCAACTGGAGTGTGGAGGAGAGAAAGCGCCCACGGCAGGGGTCCTTGGAGGGCCATGGGAAATGGAAGCTGTTAGGTCTGCAGTGTCTCTGCTAAGTATCCAGGGCATCTCAGCTCCCCTGGGGCTGAAGAGAGCCTAGGGGCAGGAGATGAGCCCTAGAGTTGTCAAGAGTATGAGGCTCAGTGGGCACAGCCAACCCTGAAGCCGGTGGTTTGTTTGTTTGTGTTTGTTTTTGTCAGATGTCCATGGTCAGTGCTGGCCAGCTAGTCCTTGCTTGTCTCCGCCCCTGTAACTGGTCCCTGCCTGGGGTGTCATTGCTCATATTGATCCAGTCCTTCCCCCAGGAACCTTCCTACCGTGATGCTGTCCTCTCTCCTCCCTTTCTGAACTTGGAGACCAGCTACAACACCCACTGTCCTATCTATGCCCAGATTGCCCAAGCTCCTACCTCGTCCCTAGAAGGATGATTGTCCTGCATTCTTAGAGTTTCAAGCTTAGACATTTGGGTTTAGGCTTTAAATGTTGGGGAAGAGGGATAGAGAAATCTAAAATATCTTCATCTTGTAAGTAAATTTTGGGGACTGGAGAAGATGGCTCAGTGGTCAATGATACTTGTCCCTGCCCAGCACCTTCATGGCTGTTCACAGCCACCTGTAACTACAGTCCCAAGGGCTCTGACACCCTCTTCTGGCACCCATGGGTGCTGCATACATGCAATGCTCAGACATACAAGTAAGCAAAACACCCACACACTTAGACAAACAAACAAACAAATATTATGAAAAATTGCCTCTAATAAGATTAAAGACTTAAAAATTAATATAAAGCCCTCCACAGTCATGGACTAGCAAAAATTAAATAGAACCAGGGCCAGGCAGTGGTGGTGCATGCCTTTAATCCCAGCACTTGGGAGGCAGAGGCAGGCAGATTTCTGAGTTCGAGGCCAGCATGGTCTACAGAGTGAATTCCAGGACAGTCAGGACTATACAGAGAAACCCTGTCTTGAAAAACCAAATCAGAACCAGGGCTAGCGGGATCGCTCAGTGATAAAAGGCTCTCTTGTTGCTCTTGTAGAGGACCAGAGTTTAGTTTTCCGCACTCACATGGGGTAGCTCACAACTGCCTATAACTCCAGCTCCAGGGAATCTAATATCTTCTGGCCTCTGTGCACACCAACATGTACATACTCATACAGAGACAGACGGACAGACAGATGGGCAGACAGAAACAAATTCCCTTCTTCTCTCTTTTCCTCTTCCCCCTTACACTCTATATTTTCCCATCTAGCAAATTTGGGGGTTGCATCCACTTGCTTATGATGTTTGCAGGTGCCGGGGATGCCACTGTAACAGATGTTATCTCCTCATCTCCACAAAACACAGCCATCTAGTTCATGAAACAGGGGGGACACGCATCAGCCTCCTAGATGATACCTAACTGATGTTTGCTTGTGCTCAGGGGAGCCCCTGGTGTAACTTGCTTTGGGATGCAGGAGTCTGATTTGGAGCTTGAGAACTCTATGGGATTCACCAGAAGGGCGAGAAGGAGAGCAGGCTCTGGATCAGGAAGCCCCGGCCATCTGGATCAGGAAGCCCCGTGGCCGGGTGCAGAGGAGGGTGGGGCCTGTGTAAAGGGGCAATGCAAAGCACTTCTTGAGTCTTCCTGCATAATCACTCATACCGCATCTAGTGCTGAACGTTCCCAAAGCTTTTCAAGGAACTTCAACCTTCACCAGTGTTCTCTTGTGTTATTGGCCAACTGAGTGACAATTTTATAAACAACGCCAACATATTTAAGTGTTCTCAGTCTTTGCCATGAAGGGAGTGTGATCCTAAGAGAAGGGGGGAGGGGATGACTCAGAGGCAGGGACTCTAGAGGCACCTGACAGCTCGTCACTACATGTTTGAGGGATGCCCATCAGTGGCCACATTTGAGGCATCCCATACTAGGCAGGAGGTATCCTGGAGACTGTTTTTTTTTTTTTTTTTTTTTTTTTTAATACAGCAAAGGTTTGTGGGTACTCCTGACAGAAGTATATCATGGCATCCCATCGTCTTGGAGGAAATTTGTGCCCAGAAAGGAAAACAGAAACAACTGCTAACCTTAAAGAAGCATTTAGTATTCTCATTAGACTTTTCAAGATCTGTAGTAAAACTTTCTTGGGATCTCCAAAAGTAATATTTTCATCTTAGCTCACATTAAAAAAATAATCAGTGTGGGGAGATGGCTCTGTGGGTAAGGTGCTTAATGCACAGGTTTGACTTCTTATCCCAGCATCTGTGTGAAAGCGAGGTTTAAAGGTAGTGGTGGTGATGGTGGTGGTGATGGTGGTGGTGATGATGATGGTGTGTGTGTGTGTGTGTGTGTGTGTGTGTGTGTGTGTGTGTGCAGATGTGTGTGAGTGTGCAGGTATATGTGTGCAGGTCTGTGTGAATGTGTGTGTATATGTGTGAGTATGTGTGAGTATGTAAGCATGTGTGTATGTGTATGTATGTGTGTATGTATGTGAGTGTGTGTGTGTGTGTGTGCATGTGTGTATGTGTATCTGTAAATCAGAGAGAGAGAGAGAGTACAGTTAGAGAGAAAGTAACAAAGAGGGCCAATGGAGGAAGCCAAACTCTTTATAACAATCAATTCTTATTCAGTCTTGAGAGGACTAACCTGATCTCTGGAGAGGATCATCAATCCATCATGAGGAAAGGCTCCTCAATTCATGAACCCGAATGAGTTTTAAATTCTCCAATGCCTCATGCTGTCACACTGGGGAATTAAGCCTCCATGTGAATTTTGGCAGGGACAAACCATATCCTGACCACAGCACATGGCTTCATTTATCTAACCCTAACTTCATTTCTCTTTGGGACCCAAGAAGAAGGTAAGATGCAGGAGACAGGGTGTCACTGGGGTCCCAAGGAGGCATCTATAGAAGAGGACTTTGATTTAGGGGCATAGTAAACATTTACTAAAAAGGAGGGTCATAATGACACAAAACTCTTTCCTAAATGTGTGTGTGTGTGTGTGTGTGTGTGTGTGTGTGTGTGTGTGTGTGTGTGCTCAAGAACGGAAGCTCATTTCTACCCAGTGCCCATATACTATTCAAGCTTACCCTGCGACAGGCATCAGGCTCTCCTGGGTACCAGGTCCTGTGGTCACAGAGATGCCAGAGTGCATTCAAAGACTAGGGAAAGAGAAGGGCAAGTGCTTGCCTGCTTGCAGAAACTCATGTAGATTTTATCGAGCTGGGTTCTAATCTGTAGGATATGTGTGGCTTTGGTCTCCCTGGTCCCTCTTCCCTGAACCCAATGGGCCCGGCAACTGTGTACATTCTGAGCTGTACACAAGCCTGGAATGACACATTCCTCAACATGGGATGGGACACCCACAGGAAAGCCTTTTCAATCCCCTTCTGTGACACAAAAGCAACAAAAGAAAAGAAAAGACAGAGAAGAGGGAGACCCGGCTTAGAGGTCTCTCCCCGAGTCTGCAGGTCCCGAGCAGTTGAGTCTTTGACGTTTTCCTACAAGCAAAACGTATGACCATAGTGAAAGTCTCCTCCCTTTCCAGACTCAAGCTTCCATCTGAAGAATTTCTCAGTTCATGCTGGGTTTCCTGGGTGAACTAAGAGCTGCCTGAGACATCGTGGTTTTAGTCACTGCCACTGGTTCTAGCCTCCATGAAGACCCCAAGGTCATGGGCCAGTTCTCCTCTGGGCTGGCTGAAGATCACAGGGGACAGAGACAAGGCACATTAATGAATGCCCATTACACACTGCTCAGGGGAGTTTGGGTATCAGAACAGGTTATCAACCAATTTCTGAGCTATGAGACTTCATTTTTGGTGTTAAGACAGAAAATATGAAATATTGCCCAACCACAACAGGCTTGTACATGCAGTTAAATTGGTAACTTTTAAGTGATATAAAGGTTTTGCACACAGAGTTTGTACCTGGGGTCCATTTGAGCAAATATAGGCAAGGACATTCTTTTTTTTTTTTTTTTAACTCCCCCCCCCAATTTTTATTAGGTATTTACTTCATTTACATTTTAAATGCTATCCCCAAAGTCCCCTATACCCTCCCTCCACCCCCTACCCCCCCACCCCCGCTTACCTACCCACCCACTCCCCCTTCTTGGCCCTGGTGTTCCCCTGTACTGGGGCATATAAAGTTTGCAAGACCAAGGACATTCTTAAGAGGAAGGTTTGCTCTGCCTTGCCAAGCTTCAACATCTTTGGGATGGGGCTTTCAAACTGAGTCAGTACAGCCCTGGTCTCTGGCCCCCCGGGTGGAATTGTGGGAAATAAGATCCCTGGAGAAAGGCCTGTCTGAGTTCATTTCTGGACACCACAACCAAGGTCTTTAGAATAGCAATGGGGTCTCTCACAGGTAAGGGGAGACTCCCTCTTGCACAGGCCTGGGTCTCCACAAGGGAGCATGGTTACTCTCTCTCATGTGGGGTTTCAAGCAGGCACCATGCCCCACACCTCAAAGGCTGGACCAGCATGTGGGCCCTAGGTGTCACAGACATTGGGAATTCATGATGGCTGTATTTTTGCAGCAAGTTGCATCGAGAGTCCTATGATCAGCAAACTGTCCTTGCCCCTCCCTCTTCAAGTAGACCCCAGCAGGGACAGCCCCGGGTCCTGCTAGTTTGCACCAAACTATGCCTGCCTCTGTGATCACCACCCGGGCTGCCAGGGCGCCTTTCCATCGGTTAATTAGAAGCCAAGTCGGTGGAGCCCCCCGCCCGCCGCCGCCCGCTCCGCCCGCCAGGGGCGCCCTCCCCGCTGCCCGCCGGCCCTTTGATCGCCCGCGGCCCGAGGCCCGCAGCTCGCAGCCCACACTGTGGCGGGCAGGTGGCGGCAGCGGGGCGCGGCGCGCTCAGGCGCACCGGTCCCCGGGCCGCGGCGCGCTCCCCGCCACGCCACACATCAAGGCCGGGCCGGCCGGCGGGCGCCTTCATTAGCAGCCTGAAATTATAATATTATGTTAAAGAACAAAGCTGCTCCCCAGAAAAATATGTGCTGCATATCTGACAAAGATAAATTGGATTATTCAAAATATTCTTGATGAAATGTTACATTTTGCAACTAATTATCAATCTGTTTTATCTGTAGACCAACTGGGCATTTTTGTGCATGCAAGACCGGCCTCCGCAATGATCTTAAGATGTCACTGCGGCGTTTACATCTTTTATTTCAAGGTTTAAATAACTGGGAAGTAGCTAATGTAATTCACTGCTGAGAAGAAAGGCAAGTTTCTTGATTCCTTTCCAAAGCCATCTCTTCCTAATGAACTTCTTTGGACTGTGAGTAATGAGGCTTTATTCAAATAATGTTTAAGGAAGGCTCTGTCAGTGTAATCTTGGGGAAAAAAAGGAGGGGGGCAATGTTTAATACATTTAAAACATCTCTATTCATAGCGTATTAGCCCCCACAAGCCCACAACAGCACTTACTAGTGAAGACACTTTTGCTTTTGCCCGTGGGAGCTTCAACTTGCAGGCAGGTTTGCCCTCCTCTGCTGCACAAAGTGAAGACCACAGCCAGATCTTCTAGTACTGAGGGGCCTGAGAAACAGATGCGGCATTCTACATTTGTCCCTCCACCCCCTATTTTTTTTTTCTATCTTGTTTTATCTTGGGGATTGTGCTGATATAGTTTTCTTGATTTGTGGGCATTTCCCCTCCCCCCCCCACCTCTGATTTGAGACAGCAGTTGATTCTAGGTTGTTCACATATTCCTTGGATATTGGTAGCTAGAAAAGGCACTTGGTCTGCTTGTATGGGGACGGCAGTCACTCCCTACCTTCCATGTAGCAAACGTATTTTGAGTGACCTTGTGTGACTGTAGACTCGCTCTCTCACACAGATGTGCTTTCTGACCCACCTGGCCTTTCAGTTGTAACTCAGAGACAAATGGAATCTTCCTGATTGGTGCTTTAGACTTTGTTTTTGTTTTTTGTTTGTTTGTTTTTTTTTCAGCCTTCTTTTGGTCAATCTCCATGAAGAAAGCAAGGCCAGGTTTTGTTCCCACTGTATGGATGAGGAACCGGAGGCCAAAGAAAAGGGATGCTGGGCTGAGCTCAGTGATACCCCGAGGATGCCCAAGGGGCCTCAAAGGAGGCACAGCTGGCACTGACACATGTTCTGAGCGCCCCACTTAGCAGAGGATGAAAGATGGAGTTGTAACCGCTGGGAGAAACATGTGGGGGGACCTGTCACTGCGTGGATTTCCCTTCTCAGCTGAAAGGTCTTCAAAGTGCCTGTGAGGAGCATGCCAAGGAAAATCAACAGCCATTCTCCCGCCGAAATGACAGAGCAGGCATCCTTCTTGCTCCCCTAATTGATATCATTGTGACTGCTTTTCCATAAAATTATCCCCAGACAGGTTCTCAGAGCTGTCACCAAGCCATTTGAAATTTTGCATGAAGCACATCTCTGTATGTGTTGCCTCTCTGCATGACTTCTTTCGTTTCTGTCTTTGGGCCTGGCTTTTACAAAATGTCTTTTATACTCTTTACAGAAGAGAATAACTTCTGACCTCCCTGTCTGCCTGGGTCTGATCCCTGGGCATTTCATTCGGCAATCCCAGGGTAACAGTCAAATGATAAGATGTAAAGGTTTTAAGACATGAGCCTTGGACTTCCCTGAGTCCTGTGAACAAGGGATTCATCTTTGTTTTAAGGTACTCTTTCCTCCTCAGATGTTTCTTTAATGGATTCTTGGATATCTGGAGCTCTACTGAGCTCCCTCCTTCTTGGTTTCCTGCTCCCAACAGATAATTACTTTTTTTTTTTCATACAAAGTGATTTTGGGGTTGTTCTTATCTGATGCTGAAGTTCCAAAATGCCCAGTATGGCACACACTTGAGACCTCAGCACCTGGGAGGTGAATCAGGAGTTCAAGGTCAGCTCGAGGTACTTAGCAAGTTCAGTACCTGCCTGGGTTATTAGAGGCCCTGTCTCAAAACAAAAACTAAAACTAAAACAGTCCCCCCAATAATGAATGCATAGGCAACAAAAGAATACAGTTCTACAGGAAGGCATGATCCACAGAATAAAAATATCAGATCCTGTTGCTGTTTCTAATATCATTCCTAATCTAAATATAATTTAAAATTTGGAAGCCACCAAATACCTTTTGTTTTCTTTAGTACTAAAGGGTAAGTGTCGGGGCTAGAGAGATGGCTCAGCAGTTAAGAACATTTGTTGCTTTTGCAAAGGACCTGGGTTCATTTCCCAGAACTCTGAATCTGACAGCCCCTTCTGGCCCACCTCAGGTACCACATACACACGGGACAAATACATATCCACAGGCACACACATATACACATAAAAGAAATTAAAATAAATCTTAAAAACAGAAGTGTGTGTGTGTGTGTGTGTGTGTGTGTGTGAGTGTGTGTACATGTGTGAATTAATTACCTGTCTTAACAATACGTGGTGTAGAAAAATACCAGAAGTCCTCTGACCCCATTGCCAGTGATATCCATATCTTTGTCCACCAGACAGTCACTCTTGTCCTGTGTGCATAAGGAGCTAGTGGTGTCTCAGGATCTCAGTGATACTTGGGAAGGTTCTTTAAATATCAGAACACAGGGCTTCAGGGTCACAGCCTTTTCTGTAAAGACACAGACAAAAGCCAGGCTCAGGGACACATACAGCAGGCAGCAAGAAGATCAGGATTTCCAGTTCTCTGTGAGCTCTAGAGTAAGCTCCAGGAAGACAGTTGGGGCTACATGAGATCCTGTCTCTCAAAAGAAAAAAAAAAAAAACAAGAAAAAAAAGAGAAAGTCCCTTGGGTTCTCGGGCTCCACTATTGCTGCTGTCTCAGCTCCAACTACTCAATTCATATGTTGGCAAGAGAAGGCTTCCATCAGCAACATTTGATAAACGAATGTGCCTGTTTTCCTACCAAACGTTATTTATGGACACTGAAATTTGAATTTCCTATATGAAATTTCATGTGTCATGAAATATTATTCTTCTTTTAATTGTTTCAACTATTTGCAAATGTTGTAAGCGTTCTTAGTTTGTGGGCTGTAGAAAAGCAGACAGTGCCTGCATTTTTCGCTGGGCTGTTGTTTGCCCGTGTGATTTTTTTTCCATGTTATTTTGGGCCATTCCAGCTGCCCTCTGCTCTGGCTTGATGCTCTTATGGAGGGAATGGCTCCTTTCTCTATGAACACGGGGCTTCTTACATGATAGTAGACACCCGTTAACTTTCTTTTACTGTATAACACGTTGCCTCGAGCTCTGTACTTGCAAGCAGTATGTACTTAGAGTGCCCAGCTGCATTTGGAAGCTCTGTGCACTTTTCCTTAGGAATTCACAAAGCCAAAGTCAGGATGTTGGCAGGGCAGGGCTCTCATCTAGGTGCTGAGGGGGCTACTGAGTCCTCGTAGGTTGTTCTCAGACTTCAGTTCTTCACAGGGTGAGGCTGATGTCCCATTCCTGGTGGCTTTCAGCTGGGGCTGCTCTCAGCCTGGCCATCATCTTGTTGCTCTCTCTCTCTCTCATGCTCTAGTGCTGCTGGTTATCAATTGTCAACCGCATCTGTCATCCCTTACCCCTGCACCCCATGGTCACATTGCTACAGTCTCTGTCTCCATCACTGCATCCCACCCTCTGCCCAACATTCTCTCTTCTTGTAAAGATGCCACTTGTAGTGGCTAGTTTTGTGTCAACTTGACACAGCTGGAGTTATCATAGAGAAAGGAGCTTCAGTTGGGGAAATGCCTCCATGAGATCCAGCTGTGGGGCATTTTCTCAATTAGTGATCAAGGGGGGAGGTGCCCTTGTGGGTGGTGCCATCTCTGGGCTGGTAGTCTTGGGTTTGTAAGAGAGCAGGCTGAGCAAGCCAGGGGAAGCAAGCCAGTAAAGAACATCCCTCCATGGCTTCTGCATCAGCTCCTGCTTACTGACCTGCTTGAGTTCCAGTCCTGCATTCTTTGGTGATCAAGAGCAGTATGGAAATGTAAGCTGAATAAACCCTTTCCTCTCCAACTTGCTTCTTGGTCATGATGTTTGTGCAGGAATAGAAGCCCTGACTAAGACACCACTTGTTGGATTAGCTCACCCTGGGTTAAGTGTGATCTCCCCTTAACCTGATTACCTCTGCATAGATCCTAACTAGTTCTGGTTGAGAACATAGTCACAGGGCTCGGCAGTCTGGATTTGGGTATATCTTTGTGCTCGGTACAGGCCTTGGGGTAGTTGAGTGACTAGATATGTCAGCCCCTCCCTTTATAAGTGGCTTGCATACCCAGGCGTGTCCTCATTTCCCCCTTATAGCAAAAATCCAATCGTTTATGGCTGCCTCAGTGTCACCAGAACAATTATCAACAAATAGTCATCATGAGTCAGATAGTGCCACCTGGTTAGCCTTCTTGGGAAACATTTAAGGTCCAGTGCTCAGCCTAAGAAAGAGCTACAGGAAGCCACGTACCTCCCCTTACTCCCTGAGCTTGCTCTTTGGAGCTTCACCTGTTCATCCCAAGTACCTTATGTGACTATTTTCTTAGCATGTGAGAATGCTTCCCTTTGGTGAATAAAGCTGTGTGTAGCCTAGCCCGCTTTGACCCTCCAAGACAACAGGGGAAACAGAGAAGGAATGTCAGCCTAGGCATGGAGTCTAGAGAGCAGGCCGGAGTGGCAGACTGAGAGCCCAGGGGACATGCTGGACCAGAGAAGGTAGAAGGTGGATAGCCAGTCTAGGCATTTGGCATTTGCAACCCTGGTGTCCCTCAGGCCTCCTGACAAGGACTGAGAGCTACCATTTCCAAAAACTTCTGCATGTAGAGACTCAGGCCAGACCAACCCTACCTCTTATGGGAAGGTAGAAGCGGGAGAGAGAAACAAATAAATGGTAGAGTGGAGGTTGGGGGGAGGGGCATAGTGACTCTGCTGACCACATTGTCTCTGACAATGAGCATTCCATCATACAGGATCCTGGCTCCTCCCCCAGCTGTGTTATCCAATGCAGCATCTCTAATAAATGTGGCTATCCAAACGGACTCAAGTGAATGGATCAATGGTCAATCATTCCCCTAAGCTACTTAATTAAAGGAAATTAAAACTTGTATTCTCTCAATGGCACTCACTGGATTTTGAGTGCTCAGCAGCCACTGATGGTAGACGAATGCTGCATGGATCTCAGCACAGAGATACTCTTTGCTGCTGTAGAAAGTTCTGTTGGGCGTGGTTGCTCTAAGAGCAGCTTGGCTCATGTCTTCGTTGCCTCAGTTCGATGAGTGACAGCTGTGGAGACATCATCCCTGAAAAGTGACTTTATTTTTGAACCTCCAGGTCAAGGTCCTCATGCCCACTATCTAGAGCCTTTACCAGGTTTTTTGATGTCATCAGACTTGGGGCGGAAGACAGGCAGAGGGCAGAGAGCTGCCTTTTTTCTTTCTGTCCCTTTCATTTATTTTCAGCTGCCGGGGACCGTGTTGTATAATACAGGTTAATAATAAGGGACACTACAGTCATTCACTAGGAGCCTTCTCAGGGCCATACCCTGTGTTTGCCCAGCAGGGGACAGGTATCACATGCTTCTTCTCATAGATGGAGCACCTGCAAACCTGGAGCAGCTCCTCCTGGGCAGAACTGCTTTTTGTAATAGTAGGACTCCATCCTGATCAGACACTGTCTTCAAAGCCCACTTCCTAGTCAGCAGGAGCCACCTGTCTCATGATGCCTTTTGTGGAGCACTGCACATAGATTCTGCTTTCCCCCACAGCACACTCTACCTTGAAGGATGCTGAGAGGAGTGGGGTGGGGACTCTGTCTGTGATGCAATGACATCACATTTCCATTGAGAACTCATAGATGCTCTTCATCTAAACCCGATGATGTCCACTTCCCGAGGGGCCCATCTTTTGGAAAATTCTTTGATCATGTTGTCACATAATCATATAGGGTCTTTCTTCCCTGAGGATCTGAACACACAGTTTACACAGAGTCTTTCCCGAAACCGAACAGCTAACATCATTGTAGACACTGAGATGAGCCTTGGTCTCACCTTTCTGTCATGGTGCTTTTGAAAGCAATGGTCTTTCTCTACTGGAAGGTCTAAAGCCCTGCTCAGCTACTGCTTTGTCTTCAGAAAGAGATAATGGAAGCCACTAGACATTGGCTGAGGAATAGGAAACACACCCATCCCCCTGCCAGACCTCCAAACTTCAGTAATGTTCTGCGAAGGTAGATTTTGGGTGTTTTGTGTTCTTTCCAGACCTTTGGCCATCTCTGAACTGGCTGAAACTGCTACTCTAATAGTGGGTCTTGGTGGGTCCTCTGGTCTGCACAAACTGTAAATCTCACATGGCAGGTACTGGGGAGGAGACAGGGCTCTCCCCTCAGCTAGTCTTTAAGATGAGGAAACATGTCTCAGTATCTACTAAAAGATCAGTTTGCACCTGATTTGATTTTCACGCTAAACCCTACGAAATGATCTTAAGCAGAAAAATCAATTTCCCAGAAGTCTCAGATGTACACCATAACTCTGATATTTGAACTAAATCTAGATAGAGTTAAATAATTGAGCTTTCTCCCTTTAAGTGAGGCCAATGTACTTCATGCTAGGAACACCCCACTTGAGTGGAAGCTGTGGTAGACCGGGTAATATGTTGGAGCCTAGAGGAGATGGACTGCAGGAGTCACAGTGGCAGGATGTGGCATTAAGTCTGAGCATCTTAAATGTAGAGCAGACCTAGGAGGGTGGAACTCTCAGCCGAGACAAACCTGGGAATGTGAGATTCATGACAGAGGGCAGGGTGGGGAGGAAGAGGAAAAAAAAGAAACTCAGAGAATGGATAAGGGAGGAACACAAGAGCTGGTGGGGGGTAAGGTGGGTTTGGGGTTTTCCCTTACTTGGATGTAGATGTTCCCTGCCTTCCTCTTCATTCTAGGCCTTCCTCTTCCCATCCCCTTCCCCCTAGTCATCTGCAGAGACCTCAAGGAAGCTCCCTGGGCCAGGGACATACATGATGTTCCCCCACTTCACTGTCCTGCAGCTGTTCACACAGCTCTGCACACTTCTCTGAAGGGCACTTAGATGATTGCAAGCATAGTGAGCCCATCTTCCTGTTTCAGCGGCTTAGGGTGCACAGGGTTGCATGGTGGGGTAGTTGCTCAAGTCAAGAACAGGAGATATTCCCAATGTAGATGCTGAAGTGCACACATTTACTGTTGCATTTCCAAAACTGGCCCTGGGAGTGCATTCACACAAAAGCCAAAGCCCCTTCCCTCCCGGACAAGATGATCTGGACAGCCAGCCTAGCCTGCCTGGATGCTGTGAGCGATCCACTCCTCTTTGGAGCATGCTTAACAGCTGGATGTTTGCCTTGCCAATTTAGAGTACTCAGATCCCATAACGAAGGCATCGATATCCCTTTGTAAGGATGACGTGTCGTGGGTAGATTTGGGAGATAGAAAGCAGATGAGGGTCATTTGGAGGTGAAGTGTGGTTTGCGATGCTCATGGAGGAGGCTCTGAAATCCAAGCTCCCCCTGAGCTCCACTGGTCTATATTTGTTTGCTTATTTTGGCTGCTCTCTCTGCTGTTGGAATCCCTTCTTGTTTCCCTCCAGCAGGGCCAAATGACATCCATTTAATCTAAAACCATGAATTCAAGGTTCTGGGTCTGTTTCTGTCACCAGCCAGCTGTTTGACCTCTACAGACTTCTCAGATTCTTGCAGTTTTCTCAGAGTGAAAGGAGGGAGGCACCTCAGCGTATGACCCCCTTCTCTGTGCCAGTGTTCCGTGATGCCATGGGAACTGGGTTCATGGAGACATAGGTGGACTTGAGATGAATTCATCCCATGATTCTCATGGACCAGCTCCTTTGATGAGGTCATCTGGGGCCTGTGTGCTGAGACATGTTGATTTCTTTTCTTACACGTTTGCTCAAAATCGTGCTGGACATACTTGGATCTCCTTGGCTGTCATATTCTCAATTTATTTATTTTCTCTGGAAAGTTCTAGTCATCTCCATCTGTAAGTGCAACTTCCACACCAAGAGGACTTGACTCCCCGAAGGAAGCATGACCTTCGTGCTGTGACTTGTTGTCAAAGTGTACCCTCCCTGTCAGATGTCTCAGATGACATCAGGCAGTGAGGCATGTTCTCTGGTTTGCACTCTTCGCTAGCCCCTAGGGACATCATTTTTTTGGCTTTTCTCCAGAAGGAATGAACAGTAAGTAGATGAAGAAGTATATTAGGCTGAACCGCTGACATTTGTATGCAGGGCAGTAAATGTTTGTAGGTGAAGAGCAGAAAGGATTTTTTCATAAATGCTTTTGTGACGGATTTTATACTAAATCATTTCTTGACATTTCGACTAAAACCAACAGCTTAGATAATGGATCTGATGTTCATACCGTGCATATACTCTGGTTTGATAAATCCTCTGCTGCGAGGACCTCCAGGAGGCTGGATTCCCTCTGGACTGGGAGAAGATTGTCTGTGGAATAAATTAACTGGCTCTGGGGGAGGCTCCTGCAGACCTCAGGAGGTTGGGCAGGGTTGGGTTCCAGCTCAAACCCTGCTGGGCCCCGAGTGAGGCTCAATTAGTGCTCTCCTTGGGTTTAAGTTTGGGGCTGGACCCTGCTAAATAAACTCAGTTGTAACAATGGCTTTATGAGCGCTCTATAGCCTGATTGAAATATTTGCCGAGGAAAGCATCAGACCTAGGGCAGGGGTGAGGGAGTGGAGATGGCAGCACACAGGGAGGCCGTGCTGAACAGAAGACTTCTGGGCCTGCTCTACCTCACCATCCTTCACTCTCTGGCAGATGCCTAATAGGACAAATTCGCCAACTCCTCAGAGCCTTTAGGCAGCCTGATGCATACCTATGGTACCTGTAGCCCAGGCTGAGGGCTACATCTTGCTTCTTGTGCTGAGCTCTTTGGCTCACACATCAAAGACTGCTGTTTCCCTTTGTCCACACCCTACGGGTTAGTGTTGTCTCTACTCAGCAACTTCTCCCAGTCCCATTTCAAGACAACTCAACTTGGAGGATAGGGGGATAGGTTAGCTGGTAAAACACATGCCATGAAAGGGTGAGGGCTATAGTTTGGATCCCCAGCACCTATGTGAATGTCAGGTAGGCACACAAGAGGCAGAGATGGGGGAATCCCTAGAGCAAGCTTGTTAGCCAGACTAGCTGAGTTGGTGAGCTCTGGGTTCAAGTGAGAGACTCTGCCTTGGTGTATACAGTGAAGAATGATCAAGGAAGAGGCCTGACGTCAACACTGGGCCTTCACTTGCCTGCACTGGTACACACACACACACACACACACACACACACACACACACATATACACACCACCTACACATTTGCACACACAAAGATGGCTCAAGTTCTATTTACTCTGCAGCATGCTGTACCCTTCACAGTGAGCACCCAGCCTGCCCTTTGTCCGTTCTGTCTCTTTCCTGGACATTACCCATCCACAAGGCTCTATGTAGGAGGGTCTCTGCATAAACAGCCATTACTAGGAGTATGTGTGATGTGATATGATGCAGATTCTTGATCCCAGATCCTGAGATGACTCAGAACCCAAGCTTGTAGCATCCTCCCTGCTATTTTTTGTTGGTGAGCTCAGGAGAGTAACAACTGTCATGGTCGCTTGCTCTCTGTGCTCAGCACCCATGAGGCACACCAGGGAGTGTTTGTAGAAAGAACAAAGGAAGGGACAGATGAGAACCTGGGGCAAGGCAGGCTGTAAATCAGAGCTGAAGCTGCGCCTTACATCTTACTGTTATTGTACATGTGTCGGGCAGTTTTCAGGAGTGATAAGTGGCCTCTGTCCTGATCCATCACAGGAATAGATTAAGCCATCTTTCAGAAAAAAAATTAAAGAGCCTTGACAATGATAATTGCTGTTAATATCACTCTGGACACAAGCTCACTGATTGATGAGTTTGGAAAATTTGCTTCTTGAACAACAATTAAACAACATGAGAAATAGCTACCGAGGCCGCCAGTGAGGTGGGCAAAGCCCACGGTCCCTGGTGTGTAGCAGTGGAACTGTCTCCGGAGTCAAGAGTTTGAAATTCCGGCGTGCAAAACCTGCAGCCTGCAGCCTGGGTCTGTGCACAGCGTCAGGGGCCAGGCCCCAGTGCAGGGCGAGAAATCTATCCAGCCTGTAACCAGCACCTTCCTGCTCCGGGTTTCCTTTTCCCATTTTACATACTCAGTCTCCCTAGTGACTAGAGCTTGGCAGGTTTCCCGAGGTATCAAATTCCAGGAGAGAAAATACACAGGTCATGTGTAAGGACTAAATAGAACCCTTCGTTGAAAACGACTTTTGTCAGGTGTCTGGGAAACAGCTCCGCCTTCAGCTACAAGTTAATCAGACACGGAGCAGCCTGCAGGGGCCAGGGGCGCAGGGCCTTCTGCAGTCTCCTGGTCCTCCCCACTCACCTTGGGCAGGTCACGCCCCTTCTGGGGGCTGCGGTGTTCTCATCTCTCTAATTAGGGCTCGGACTAACGGGGCCAGGCTCCTTCCAGGCCTGAGTGGGTAATTCTATCCGCCTCCCAATCGTTGGCAGCTGGGATTCATAAAGCAAGCTGTATTCGGGATACTTAGTGAGGCCATGGCTGAAAACGACCTTTGGTTTGCTTTGCAACTTGTGTTCTCTTTTATCTAATGGTAGAAACAGGTGAGGGGATGCACTTTAAGCACATTGTGTGAGGGAGCCTTAATCTAAACGCTCTCTATGATGACTGCCGAGACCCTGCAAGTGCGCACCCTGATGGATGCAGCACAGTGGAGCAGGGTAGGAAGGGGCATTGGCACAGATGAACATGGACATACAGGACCAAGGGGGTATAATCCTCCAGTCTCTCCACCCCTCCCCAGTTTTGTCTCTGTAACTGCTGCCCAAGTAACTCTGTTCCTGCCACGTGGCATGGCCACCCTTCAGCTTAGAGAACAGGTTGGCTGCTGAACATCAGTGGGACCCTCTACGGCCCTTTACTTTCCTGGGAGTTGGACATTGAGCTTGGCTGGAGGGAGCAATGAAGCAAGCAAGTAAGCTCTAAATATGGAGACTCAGTGGCTCTGCTCTGAAGGTGTTAGTGTATCCGCTGGGTGACCTGGAACCCCACAGGCTATGTGGGATGAGGGCTTCTGTACCCTCTGCTCACCCTCTGCCCTCTTCTGGGGACCCTACATATAGAGGTACACTTGGCAAAGCTCAAACAGTTAAGAAGGACCTAGGCTGCTGAAGAACCTCAACCCTTCACCTCACTGCCATTAAATCCCACTCTCTGAGGGTCTCAGGTCGGCTACTCCCACTTCAGTTGAGGGTCTCAGGTCGACTACTCCCACCTCAGTTGAGGGTCTCAGGTCGGCCACTCCCACCTCAGCTGAGGGTCTCAGGTCGGCTACTCCCACTTCAGTTGAGGGTCTCAGGTCGGCCATTCCCGCCTCAGCTGAGGGTCTCTGCCTGTCTTTCCTTTTTGACCCAGATGGAGTGCTAGATCAGGCCTTCTGACAAGGGCTTTTCTGTTCTGGGCTGGATGATCTAGGAGCCTGGGTTGCCCCTGAAGGGAGGCAGGGGGACATCTTGCTATCCCATCCTGCCTTTGCCCAGGCTGCCTCCTTCACTGGCCTTTCCCCACATTTGCGCATTCGCTTAAATGATGTCACAGTCATCCCTTAGGATAAAGAAAACTTATCATTAATTCTAGAAAAGTGTTATCTTGTAAATTTATCTCAGATTTAGGATTAGAAAACTAATCCTCCTGTATGATTGACCCTTAAATCTAATGCAAACGTGAATCCAGCTTCCAAATGTAAAGTCGGAGTGACACATAGGAATTCTTCTTGTTCATGTCTTGGAGGATGATGTCGGTGTACCTTCACAGGTGGCCTGTCATACGAATATAATTACAGATAGCCTGCAGATGGGCTACTCTTCAGCAGATACAAATGCATGGGTAGAGACATGAAGATGAAGGGAAGACTGGTTTCAGTATGGAATCAGGGGCTGAGGGTGTGGCCATCCGACTCATTCATATTCTCTCTCTCTCTCTCTCTCTCTCTCTCTCTCTCTCTCTCTCTCTCTCTCTTTTTCTCTCTTTCTCTCCCTCACTCCCTCCCTCACTCCATCCCTCCTTTCCTTCCTCCCTATTTCCACACCCTTTCTCCCTCTCTCTCCCCCTCTTTCTCCCTTCCTTTGGCAGGGCTTCCATATAACCTAGGGCCATCCTTGAACTTGCTATGTAACCCAGGCTGACCTTGGACTTCTGACCCTAACCTCTGCCTCCAGTGTGCTGAGCTTGCAGGATTGATCATAAAGTTCTAGACGAAGCCCAAGTTTTTGTGCACATTAGGCAAGTGCTCTACATACTGATCTATAGCTCTAGCCCCATGATCACACTGCGCCAAAACAGCACGTAATCCTATGTGGTGGGTGTGGACGTGCATAGGTATGTCATCAATAGTGTCTCCATTCATTTTCCTTGCAGAGGGTTGAGAAAGAATCTTTCCACCAGTTTTTGATAGGGTTTATTAAGATGTCCTCTTGGGAGCTGGCTTATCACTGAGAAAAAGCCAACAGCCTTAGCGGTCATCCCTCGAGGGCAGCTCCTGGACACTCTAGCTCTCTGCCTGAGTGCTCAGGGTAGGGGGAAACTTGGAGACATATGAATGCAAGTAGTCCCGACACCAGAAAGCACAATTAAATTCGCACGTATTGGTTGGTGCTTGGGCACCAATCAACTATGAAGAGGTCTGAGCCCACGGCTGGGTGGTGGTACTGTGCACTGCCAGGGATTGAGATCAGTACTTTTGCAGAGTGAGTTCTTTTCTTCCCCAGGTCAGTTGGGAAGTCCTTCCTAGCTGTTATAGGAAATGCAACTTGAGGAAGGCAGGCTCCTGCAAGCCTGCAGAAGTCATAGCCCTCAGAAATCAAGATGATCTCATTTGAGGCCCAAAGATAATCTCCATCATTTGTGTGTGTGTGTGTGTGTGTGTGTGTGTGTTTAAAGCTAATTGACATCCTCTCTCGTTGGTGCCAGACAGGAGGTTTTTCTGTGGTAGAGTGAGCCTCAATGTTGTTTCTGTTCCACCCAGGAAGGAGAATAAGAATGCCTGAGGTGGTTTTCAGTGTAGACATCAACTATGGGGCCAGTAGGCGTGACCAAGGTGCACTCTGTCCCATTGGAGAGTATCTTGGAGAAAAGCTTCTTTCAGACTGGTGTGAGGAAGCCAGTGCAGACACATGCAGAGCAGCCCCAGGAGGGCTTCTAGCCTGGCAACAGTCAACACAGCATAAGGCAGCATGGGAGTGGTGAGGACGAGGGTACCATCTACAAGTGGGGAACCATCTTATCACAGGGAAGGAGGAATACCTAGGTGGGAGCAGAGGTTTGGGAAACACAGATTAGGATCATTCTTCGTGGTCTGTGACATCACCGCTTTGTTGGACTTTCCTCTCCAGGAGTGTAGGTAGAGCCCCAACATCAATAAGTGGACTCTCTCTACATGACTCTGTATTGATGCCTGTCTGAGCTCTGCCCAGCATTTCTGTCCTCTGGGCACCAGCAACATCTGGCCCTTCCCTGGGAAGGCCCCAGAGCACAGCTGTGCAACTCCTCTACCAGCTATGCATTACCCTAACCTCTCTTCAAGATGCACAGTAATTCTATCTTTTTAAACTCAAAAAAAAAAAAAAAAAAAAAAAAAAAAAAAAAAAAAAAAAAGAACTATGTGTCCTTATGTGTCTATATGCCAGTATACACGAGTGCAGGTTCCCTTGGAGACCAGATGAGGGCATCTGATTCTCTGGAGCAGGCGATTGTGAGCTGCTCATCATAGATGCTGGAAATGGGACTTGGGACCTCTGCAGGAACAGTTTATGTTCTTAACTGCCGAGACTCCTCTCTTTATAATTCTTATCAGCTTTGGGGGTGAGTCATAGCTAACTGCATGCGACAGCCCCGCTTACATAAGGTTCCTCGTTGCTTTTCTGGGTTGAAAATTCCTCCGTCTAGGACAGGCATCCCAAAGAAACCTGGATAATGTGTCTTGATGTTTGTACTGGCTAGTTTTGAGTCAACTTGACACAGCTGGAGTTATCACAGAGAAAGGAGCTTTAGTTGGGGAAATGCCCCCATGAGATCCAGCTGTGGGGCATTTTCTCAATTAGTGATCAAGGGGGAGAGGCCCCTTGTGGGTGGGACCATCTCTGGGCTGGTAGTCTTGGATTCTATAAGAGAGCAGGCTGAGCAAGCCAGGGGAGGCAAGCCAGTAAAGAACATCCCTCCATGGCTTCTGCATCAGTTCCTGCTCCCTGACCTGCTTGAGTTCCAGTCCTGCATCCTTTGGTGATCAACAGCAGTATGGAAATGTAAGCCGAATAAACCCTTTCCTCCCCAACTTGCTTCTTGGTCATGACGTTTGTGCAGGAATAGAAACCCTGACTAAGACAATGTTCATACCTGGCGCTGCAGAGTTCAGACTGAGTTGGTTTTGAAAGGGTCAGTCAGGATATGTGTGAAGAAAAGCATGGGGGCTCAGGCAAACCAGGGCACACCAAGAGGCTGGAGTGGATTCTGCTCCCTTCATCTTGTCTCTCTCTTTTCTCTTTACTCATTCTCAGAACCCCAACTCTAGTCTCCATTGGCTCCTCCTCGCCAAGCTCCAAGTGAGTGGGAATTACTACCAGGTGGTTGTCGGCTTGCTTCTGTTTCTAGTTACTTTTCTTCCTTTGGCTATGGGGTAGAGCCCTTTGTGTCTGAGAAGGGCTGCCTCCTGTGAGACTTCGTGCATGCAGTTGCCTCTGCTTCCCAGGTTTCACAGACTGGATGACCTTGTGTGTTTCACTAGACTGCACCTTACCCTGAGGCTGGCTTCAACAAGGGCTCTCTGGGGGAGGAAGGCTGATGGAGACTGGTGGTATTCACTCCCTTTCCAGCTGCTCCAGCTAAGCTGCACCTGAGTCTCTGAGAAGCAAGCCTGGTTGTTATGAGGCTCCATGGGTATCAGAAAGATGAAGCACCCAGGTGATGGTCCCAGGAACCCACTAGACAGGGACCACCAATAAGGGCCATCTCTAGGGATTTCGGCCTTTGGAAGGAGGTTTCCTTTAGCAAAAGACCAGGGCATAAGAATTTGCCATTGCGCCGGGCATGGTGGCGGACGCCTTTAATCTCATCACTCGGGAGGCAGAGGCAGGTGGATTTCTGAGTTCGAGGCCAGCCTGGTCTATAAAGTGAGTTCCAGGACAGCTAGGGCTATACAGAGAAACCCTGTCTCGAAAAACAAAAACAAAACAAAACAAAACAAAACAAAAAAAAAAAGAATTTGCCATTGGGCCAGCTAAGGGCAATGGGCTTGTTATACCCTATCATCCAAGAGCCAATGAAATGATTCAGGAGGAGAATTAACCAACACGTTAAGAGGAGTGATGCTTACAAATTTGCCATGTGATAAACCCAAGAATTGAACAACCATGTTTCTTAGACATGGGGCTCAGGAGATAGACTGTGACACTTCGGGGAGATGGAACAGTATGCTTCAGGGTGGTGACAGAGCTTTCCCGGAGGCTATGCATGCTGGGTAGGGTTCCCTCAGTACTGTCCAAGAAGCCGACTGTGTGTGGAAGGTGGCAAGTCCAACCTTGGAATTGAAGTTCTCATCTCAAGGACTCTTGGATTTAAATCTGAATGTCCTGGGTGGTGGAGTGTTGTCTGTTACATAATTTATGTGGTGACCAAGGTGGTTTATATGGTGACCACGGTGGTTTATGTGGTTTAAGTCTGTTGTTTAAAGGTTTTGGTATTGGAAGCTTGGTCACCACCTTGTTAAAGGTGATGATTCTTTAAGACAAGAATCCTAGTATAAAGTAATTAGACTTGTTCCACTAGAGACAATGAGGACAGATCAGGGAATGAACTTCCTAGCTCTTAGGGGAAGGTGACCCTGGGTATGCAGTGGCAAGTGACTGATGTGACTCTTCCCACCCAGTAATGTGAGCCTGCTCCTGGTGCTGGGGAGAGAGGCTGTGAGCTGGTGGAGGTGTCCAGAGGGCATTGTTGCTGTGCTGCCTGCAGAGGTCATGTTGAGAAGCAGAAGTATTGGTCATGTATGGCTCAAGATAATGTAATGAAGGCAGAGGCCAAACCAAGGAGTTCAAATGAGAGCATGATCTTACTATGGGACTTGCTACGTTAAGTTGCAATTTAGTTTTTATATTATTTAACCTATGTGTGCATACACAGAGGTGTACGTGTGTGTGTGTGTGTGTGTGTGTGTGTGTGTGTGTGTGTCTGTGTGTGTAGACCAGAGGATAACCTCATATGTCATTCCTTAGGAGCCATCTCCCTTGTTTCTTAAAATAGTCTCTCACTGGAACCTGGGATTTGTCAATTTAGAGGCTGGATGGCTAGTAAGCTCCAGGGATCTGCCTGTCTCTGTCTTTCCAGTTCTGAGGTCACAAGCATGACGTAATGCCTGTCTTTTTGTGTGGGTGGTGGGGGATTGAACTCAGGTCCTCATGCAAGGGCTAGAACTTTATTGAGTGAGCTGTTTCTTTAGCCATTTTCTAAACTCATTTCCTTTCTAACTAAACATAACACAAGCCAGTTAAATGAAATTCCTCTATTTGCATTTTCTTCTTTGTTTATCCTGAGGACACAGTCATGTGTGGGCACAGATTCATCCAGGAGGAGTTCTTCACAGTATTGTTTATCAGAATGCAGGGAAGAGGCACTTTGGTTCATTCTGGAAGCCATGGCTCTCCATTCTCCTGTTGAGGACAGAAAAACACTGCTCAGGCTATGTTTTTAAAGTGAGGAAATGGCATGTAGAATAAAGCGGTTTAGTTTTAAAAAGGTAGGTGTGGTCATGAAGATAATTTAGGATAACGAGCCCCAAAACACAGTCATTATGGGAAGAGTAATTAGAAAAACAAAAATCGCCAGGTGTGGTGGAGCACGCCTTTAATCCCAGCACTCCAGAGGCAGAGGCAGACAAATTTCTGAGTTCGAGGCCAGCCTGGTCTACAAAGTGAGTTCCAGGATAGCCAGGGCTATACANAGAAACCCTGTCTTGAAAAACCAAAAAAAAAAACAAAAACAAAAACAAAAACAAAAACAAAAACAAAAACAAAAATCTGTTTTCTCTTGCATTCCTATGAATCTGTGAAAAGTCATGTATTCCCCCAAAATTGGAAAATACAATTTTATCTGCCTGCTTTCTTTGCCAAAGCCAGAAGAGAAGGGATTTCCTCAGCAGAGAGGAGGCAGGAGGGCCAGCCCCACATTGGAGCACTGTGTGACTGAAGTGGACTCTTTTTTTTTTTTTTTTTTAAGATTTATTTATTTATTGTAAGTACACTGTAGCTGTCCTCAGACACACCAGAAGAGGGCGTCAGATCTCATTATGGATGGTTGTGAGCCACCATGTGGTTGCTGGGATTTGAACTCAGGACCTTTGGAAGAACAGTCGGGTGCTCTTACCCACTGAGCCATCTTACCAGCCCTGAAGTGGACTCTTAAATGCTTCTTATGCCTGAATGCATAGCAAAGCTGTTCCTCCAACTCCCTGGTATTCATGTAAACGGCGTTCTCTTCTTACACAATGCAAGGGTGAGGTCTCTAGTTTCTAGTCCCCACATTGAGCTGGCCTAAGGCAGAGAGCCCAACAGGAAGTACTTCTGTGAGCAGCTGGTCATCCTACCACTCCTGCTCACCGACTGAGAAGGTGAGTCAGCACGTGCAGAGATGGCTGTGCAGAGTCCACGGCCTCCTGATGGCAAAGTTGAGGGCTGAACTTGGCTTCCCAAGTTCCTCGGTTGGTGGGGGACTGGGGGTGTAGAGGAATCTCACTCCCAGAATCTTGACTCTGGATAGAGAATCCCTGGGAGGGTGAGGAGAAATGGTGGCACCAGGAGTCAGCCTGGCAGGGCCCACTTTACTGGGGTCCACGGGAGGTGATGACTCCTGACCAGAAAATAGGAGCTTGCACACAGTTAGGCTGCATTTAATCATACCATTTTTCTTTGTAATATACTCATATAGCAATGGGTTTGTTTGTGACTGCAGGAGAAAATAATTATACACGTACACATGCACCGCTTTTTTTTTTTTTTTTTTTTTTTTTGAGACTGCTTTTTTGTGAACCCCAGGCTGGCCTCAAACTAATGTAATGTACCCAAGGATGATCTTGACCTTTACCTCAGGTGTACTGGTATTACAGGTGCACACTATCCCACCCACTTATGTAGTGTTGAGATTCTGTGTCAGTCACTCTTCTCACTGCTGTGACCAAACCACTAACAAGAAGAGAAAGGATTAATTCTGGCTTATGGTTCAGGGGCATTATTATTCTATCATGTTGGAGAAGGTCCAAGAGGCTGAGTGGCTCATCATATTGCATCTGTATTCAGGAAGTAGGGCACAAACAGGAAGTTGGGCTGGCCTATATGAGACCTAGGTCCAAGAGGCTGAGTGGCTCATCATATTGCATTTGTATTCAGGAAGTAGAGCACAAACAGGAAGCTGGGCTGGCCTATATGAGACCTCAAGACCTTGCTCCAGTGACCTACTTCCTTCAGTGAAGCTCCATCTCCTAAAGCATTAGTTCTTGATTCTCAACTTACAGGTTTCAACCCTTTGGGGGGTGGTGGTGAAAGACCCTTTCCCAGGGGTCACCTAAGACCATTGGAAAACACAGAGATATTTACATTATGATTCATAACAGTAGCAAAATCACAGTTATGAAGTAGTAACGAAGATAATTTTGGTTGGGGGTTACCATAACATGAGGAACTGTATTATAGGGTTGTAGTGTTATGAAGGTTGAAAACCACTGTCCTAAAGGCTCTGCAACCTTCTAAACAGCACTCCTAACTAGTGATTAAACACTTAAGTCCGTGGAAGACCCAATAGGAGGGAGCCCAGGGCCACTAGCAGGCCAGGCAGGCATTATATCCACAAAGCCACACTTCTAACCTGTTAATTCTTCAGCCCTCTAGCATCCTTGGCACACTGTGGCTTCCAGGGCAAGGCAAAGAGGTGACTTTGCAGACAGTCAAGGGCTTCCCCCCACACAAGGGCTAACTCACTCCCCGAGTTACCTTGAGGATGTCTCAAAGACAGATGTAAGCCTCCACCCCTAAGGGTCATTCATAGCCAGGTGGTGTAATCTTACTGTGGCCAATCAAGCTCTTTGAAACTCTTTGGAAGCAGGCAGAGGTCAGTGGAACAGAGTGTGATGAGACGCATCAACAGGAGGGAGGAAAGGCCCGTTTAAGGTGTCTGGGTGTTGTTCTGAGAAGGCAGCAGGGCAGAAAAGCTCTCCATTCTGTAGCAGTAGGGCAGCGATGTGAAGAAATGAGAGGCTTAGGCCAGAGAGAGCTTGCTCAGCTGGTTAAAGGCATGTGATACCACCAAGCCTGATAACCCAAGTTTGTTCCCCAGGATGCATGTGAGAGGAGGGGAGGACTACCTCCAGCAAGATGTCTTCTGACTTCTATCCCTGTGTGCATGTGAGTGGCCACTCCCTCCCACAGAATAAGCAAACAAACATATACATAAATAAACCTAATGAAAGGACTCACCACTTGTGCTGAGAGTGGCAGCTAGTTTGGAGATGGCTGGATGCTAGCTGCCCTTCAATCTAGCTTGCATGGGTGTGAAGCCTGACAGATCCCAGGAGACAGCTCCTGCCATGGTGACTTGGTGCTTGGGCTCTAGCCAGTTCCTGCTCTAACACTACCTGTCCTGTGCCCTCAGCTGGTCCTGGGCATTTAAGATAGTTGGTGTAATTGTCAATATGGCTTTCTGGGAGTTATCTGTGTGTCTTATAATTAGAAGAGTTTAGAATTCTGTGATCAGATTCCCACATTATCTTTCCTCCTCACTCAGAGAGAATGACAATAAGAAAGACACAAGGAAGTGTCAGCGTTACACTGTTGGGAATGAGCCCAACAGTAGTCTCCAACTTCTGGATACAAGAGGACAGCCACCTGAAGCCTGATGAATTCTCTTTTTATTTATCTTGTAAGTTCTGGTGTTAGATTTGGGCTCTTACCCCCCACCCCAATCTTCTGCTGTCTTAAGAGATTTATATTTTTTTCTTCCAATAAAACGACCTGCCATTTAGAGCTGTGTGTATCTGGATGCAAGAAGAACGTATTCATTTAGCTCATGTGTCCCCAGGGCTTTGATTTCCTCCTTGGGGACCAGGGCCCAGCACCCTTGTGAAGTTAGGCTGCTGTTTTTCTGCCTTTTCTGAATCATTTAGACTTTATCTTTAATATGTATTCAGATGCTGATCTTTTCAAAAATTCAGAAATGGCTTTTACCTCCCCCAACACTATTCCTAGCATCTCAGATTGATGAAACGAAGCACCCGTGCCTGGAGTGAGGGTTCCCTGTCCTGTGTGGATTGGTTTTAAGCTCAGTGCCATGGTTGGTGGTGTCTACTAATACTGCTTTCTGCGTGTTTTCCGTGTGTTTTAAATTATGGCTTCTATAAGTCTACGGCCAAGATTTTTCCTGCCTTCCTTCTGTTCTTTCGTTCTTTCTTTCATATTATTAAGTTACTTATTTACTTTATTTCCTGATTGAAGCTTTCCCTCCTCTCTCTCCTCCCAGTCAATCCTTCTCACCTTCCTTCCCCCCATTTATCCCTTTTCCCCTTCTCCTCAGAAAAGGGGAGGCCTCCCATGGATATCAGCCTCCCATGGATAGCAACCAGCCTTGGCATAGCAAGTTACAGTAAGAATAGGCTGCTCCTTCTATTGAGGCTACACAGGCAGCCCAGACAGGAAAAAGGGATCCAAAGGCAGGCAGTGTAGTCAGAGACAACCCCTGCTCCCACGTTAGGAGTCCCCTATGAAGACCCAGCTGCACAACTGTTACATATATGCAGAGAGCCTAGGTCTGTCCCACACACTCTGGTTGGCAAGTTCAGTCTCTTTGCATGCCTATGGACCCAGGTGAGTTGATTCTGTAGGTTTTCTTGTGGCGTTCGTGACCCCTCTGTCTCATTCAATCTTTCCTCCCCCTCTTCCATAGGATTCCCTGGCTCTGCCTAATGTTTAGCTGTGGGTCTCTGCATCTGTTTCCATCAGTTTCTGGCTAAAGTCTCTCTGATGGTATTTATGCTGGGCTCCTGTCTGCAAGTATAGCAGAATAGCATTAATACTGTCAGGGGTGGGCTCCCAAATCTCATGGTATGGGTCTCAAGCAGGGTCAATCATTGGTTGGCTCTTTCCTCAAATTCTGCTCCTTCTTCTTATCCCTGAACATCTTATAGGCAGGACAATTTAAGGGTCTAAGGTTTTGTGACTGGGTTAGTGTCTCATTCCCTCCATTGGAAGGCTTGCTTCCTTACGGGAGATAGATGGTTCAGCTCCATATCTCCCATTGCTAGGAGTCTTAGCTAGCTCATAGATTCCCACCCTCATAGATTCCTGGGAGTTCCATTGCCCTAGGATTATAGCTCTTGCTAGAGATGCTCTCCCCACCCCCAATCCAGTTGTCTCTCCTGGTATTCTAGGGGTGGAAGGAAGAGACTGGATGGGGGAGGGGCTGGGAATGAGAATAGGAGGAATGAGGTGTGGGGAGGCCAAGATTTTTCAATATCCTTCCTCCTTTTACTCACTCTCTTAGAGGGAGCAATGAGAAAGACACAAGGAAGTTGGGACTGGTGTTTATCATTGCAAATGCCGAGGGATGAATGGGCAGTGGAGCCTTTATGAGGAGTGTGAGGGCCACAAGGGCTATCTGCTGCCATGACAACAGGCCATGACAACAGGTTAACTCTGTGTTTCTGCTTAGTGAAAAAGTAGAGTTTGCTTGCACATACATCAGCCATATTAGAATGGAGGGAACACACAATTACAATGGAGACTATTTCATCAATGTCCAGAAATATCAAATGCCACAAAGGCGTATTTGGTTGGGTGTCCCATTCTCCAGCACTGTGATAGCCATACACATTTATTTCTCTGTAGTGGGTCTGGCCTCACCTGGTTCTGGGTGCAGTGAATCTTGGCTGTACGGTCCTATTGCTGCCAAGTCTAAAGCCTGCAAGCCAGCCGCTTCATTTGAAGGGGGGACCATCCCCCCACCTCCCGGCATGCCCTCTTGCCCTTTGTGTCCTTTTCCTCTTTCTTGGCTCTCACCTATCCTCCACCCTGCCCACAAGGATGAAAGCTGTTCTCTACTGTGTTGGTATATTTTAAAAAGAAAGTAGCCTTTCCCAAGATGGGGGTTGTGAGCCGATCTGCCAGTGCCAGGAAAACAGCTTTCTCTGCGTGGCAGGTTTTGGATATTTGGAGTGATAGAGCTGGCATTGTTTGTAGAGGGTTAAGTAAGATTAATGAGGAAAGAAAGGGAAGCCATAAAGGATCAGTGTTCCCAATCAATGAGAGAGTACATTTAACGTGGGCTCCACCTGCAGTTTCCTCAGTGTGTGTGTCCTGATGCCAATTTGAAAGGTTTTTTTTTTTTTTTTTATGCTTGTAAGTAACCTACTAAGAAAGACCAGCTTGTACCGGGGGTGTAGCAGTACCCGACTTAAGCCTTATCCTGCAGCCAATGTATCGATCAGGAGGAATTTGTAGAAGACAGGGGGCGTGTTTTAATAAGAGTCAAAGAGCCAGCACCATCCTCCCTATTCCCAGGACCTTAAATTATGAATTGCAACTTCAGCATCTTATACGGGAGAGGAGAGGAGGGGAAGAAACAATTTCACTGTGATAGAGCAATAGACACAAAATGAGAGTGCTAATATCTACCAAGTGACCAAATCATGGAACCCGAGTGGTTCTCCAGAGTGGCGCTGAAGGAACTTTGGGGAAAAAAGCAGGTTTGCTCTTAGCTTTTCTGAGAACGTGTATTTAAGCCTGTGTAATTCCCGGGTTTTTTGGGAAGGGGGGTTGGTGAGGATTGATGTGAGGCCTTAGTCCGTTTTGTTGCAGACATCAGCCAGTGTCTTGGAGCTAATGTGTGATCACCTGAAGATTAGAGCACAGTTGCCGCTTTCTGTTGGACATTTAAATAACAAGTTTGATGAAGCCACTTAACTCCTTCCAATTACAGATGCTACATGGGGTGGGGGCGGGGGGGGACAAAAAAGGGGGGGCGCTTTTCCACGTGTGAGCAGCTTCACAATCCAGTGTCATAATCAGATTCCAGAAACTGAACTTGCGGAAAGTTTGTGCTAGCCTTGTGGATTTTCATTTCAGATGTTGTCAACTCAAGGGCATTTGGGCCAATCAATATCTGCCTGTCTTCTCGCACATAGAAAGTTGGCTATTAGAAAAGAGAGGCTTACAGCAGGCTCAGCCAATACCATTAGCCCTAGCCTAAGGGCAGTTCTGTCCATGTGCCCGGATAGGCACCTGCCCCCTCCCCTCCCCCACCATTAGAGAGGCCACTTGGGATGTCATTTGGACAGAGTGGGCAAAGAGCACTTCTTTCTTCTTTCTCTTTTTTACACCCAGACTCCCCCAAAAATCAATAAATCTGTTCCTTGCTTATTTTCAGAACTTTACTTCAATATAAGCAAGGACTTCCCTTCCAGCAACAAACTCCAGTAACACCATGTCAGGCTTATGTGTGTGTATGTGTTTGCTTTTTCTGTTCCAATTTGGAAAATAATTGGAAATAATATCTGATTGATGTTCTCTCTCCTTTCCTTCTTTTTAGCTAAAGATTTCCTAGATGAAAGACTTTGATCCATCGCCTTTCAGGATCCGGGACTTGGTTCTCAGTTCCAGGCAGTCTTTTCTGTTTGTTCCAAATGGTTCTGTGAAATGGAGGAAGTGAGGTATTGTTTTCCTAATCAGAGGGAACTTTGTGCAAATTGGCATCACTGTCTGCTGCAGTACCTATTGCGTGGGCCTGATGTTTTCCTTGAGATTGTGTTTTTCAGGGGAATAAGAATAGCTCTCTGGCGGAGAGAAAAGCCCCGAGCACTTAAGATACCAGGAAAGGAAGGAAGAATGGAGAGTTAGTTAGTGGGAGGTTCAGACTGTCTTCCAGTAGGTCTTGAGACCTTTGTTCAGATCGGCATGCTATTTCTCTTTGTCACTGTTTCTTTCTCTTCTTACCCTGGTTTCTGCCCCTTGTTAGAAGGAAATAATGTCACAGCCCAGAAACATTGAGATTGGTGCGGACTGTTACAAAGACCCGAGGAAAGGGGGGGGGCAGGCAGGTGGGAATCATTCTGGGGGAGACACCAAGCCAATTTAGATCCAGCTGTTGGCACACTAAGGCACAACCAGGGCTATGTTCGTGTCAGGGCTACGGAATAAGTGATGTCAAGTCTTTGGAATCTACCAGAGAACTGCAGGAAGAAATTCTGGGGCCCAGGCAGAATTCAGAGTTTGAGAAAGGCTTAGGTACAAAGCAACCCATCCTACAAAGGAAAAACATAACCTCAGAAATAGGGACATGCGGAATTAATGCATAGTGCTATGGTCCAAGAATATAGCATTTTCTAGACTGATCCAATGCAGAATTAATATATCTCCACAGGAAATACCATCAGGATTTAATATTCTTCACAAAGAGTGGAGAAGCCAGGAATTCACGTGGGCTTGCTGGTCCAAGCCAGCCCTGTAACACCAATGCATTCATAGGCAGAAAGAGTGTCTTCTGAGGTAAAGACATCTGTCAGCACAAAAAAGTAAAGATGTGGAGTTCCCTTCCATTCCTGAGCGAGCACAGTGCTCAGCTCTTTCTCTGAATGCAACTCTGGATTGCTTCCTCCCTGACAGTTGCTGCAGAGATAGCATAGCCTGGCTCCTTGGCACACAGCTCTCTCTATTTCATTGTAATTAGCAAGGGTAATTTTTTGGCATGGTTCCGGAATGGTCCATGAGGGGTTTTCATGTCTGAAAGCAGAGGAGAGCTCAAGGTGAGATCCCCAGCCACAACACAGAAGACGAAGTTCGACTGTGAAGGCTGGCGCTGCAGTTTAGAGCATCAGGCTCGGAACCAGGACTGCCTGGGCCTCGGGCAAGTCCTGACCTGGTTGTTCTTGATTCTGCTACCTGGAGCCTGGTCAACGGCACATGGGATCTTTAGGGATGGAAGACGTGGCCCTGCTGGATGAGGCATTTCCTCCTTCCCTTAGGGGGCTGTACTGAGTGGAAATCTGCTTTGAAGGAGACTGTGGATTTTTCAGTTGAGTAGTTTGCCTTGGCCATATTTGGTGTGAGTGTGCAGGTGCCTAGCTCTCTGACAAAGCAGCAAGAATGGCTTGTAAGCTGAGGAAATGTCTCATTGGCAAGAGCATACTTGCTGCGCAAGCATAGTGAATGAGTTCAGATCTAGGTATGCATGTGAGAAACTCCTCAAGTGAGTGTGTATGTGTGTGTGTGTGCATGTGCGTGTGTGTGTACATGTGTGTGGAAAGGAGGGCTACCAGCTTGTTGGTCATTAGCCTAGCTCTTGGCTTAGTAACCCGTCTCAAGGGAATATGGTGGAGGTGACTGAACAGGACAACTGATATCCTCTTGTCTTCTGGTTAACTCATGGGCATGAGTACTTACACGCACACATAGGTGTGTACTTGTCACAATACAACACCACACACACACACACACACACACACACACATGCCTTTTGCATATTTAGGACTTTCCAGAATACTGCCAGGCAGAGGTGTCACTCAAATGAGCATAGAGCAAGTTACTGAACAACGAACTTTTGCAATAGACGAAGGCGAGTGATGATTCACTTTGCTGATAAAGCACCTTAACATGGCATGGAGTGTAATACACAGGCTGGATGAGAACCTCTTTCTCCCAGGATGATCAGTGATGTTTCTCTATTGCTGTCCTGGCTTGAGGCCATAGCACAACCTCTCCCCATTATCTCCTGCTTGAGAAGGAGGATGGAACTTAGACTGGGCCAATAACAGTTGGGGTTGAATTTTGAGATAGGGCCTAGCTAAAGAAAGGAACCGTGGTTGGGACTTGAAGACTTGTAGCCTGGACCTGTTTCCAGTCTGATCTCTTCTTCCCTGCTGTGAGCACAATGGGTCCAGCTGCTTCTTGTTCCTGCTGCCAGGCCTTCCCTGCCATGATGGATAGTAACCATTTTAAAACAGTACGCTGGGATCAACCTTTTGCCTCCATAATCAGCTTGCCGTGTATTTGGTCTAAGCAAGCAGAGCAGTAACTGACAGGACATTCAGTTCTCTTTCGGTCAGCAGTGCCCAGAATTTTGGTGAAGAACCAGATGTTCTGAAAGGAGCTCACTTGCCAAATTGTTATTCCTAAAGGAAAAGACTTCTGTGGTACAGAAGACAAAGAATTCTGCAGCTACCCTGTGATCTGTTCTCTACAACCAGGAGAGCCTAGGGCATTCAGGGTGGTATGGCCTTAGAAAGTCATGTTATCTCTAAACACTGTGAACAAGGATCTGTTCTGTAAAACATTTAAAGACTCACCCTCTGTGGAAATGCGTATGCACATGAGCATGCAAATCCTTGCACACAAGAGGAAACATACACCAATTAGTTACTTTTAAACTCTTTTTACAATGCTTGATCTCCACGAAGACATGAAAAACCATCATTGGAATCTCCACCAATGTGTTCAGAGGCTTCAAAGCTTGTGAACAATTCAGATTGGCTTGCAACAGCCATGTTATTGAACTCTTTATTGTCAAGGCCGCTGGAAAACCATTGTGGTATCAAGAAGACTCAACCAGATACAAGAGCAGACAATTTTTGGTCTCACTTTTTCTTATGATTAGATTATTTTGAAAATTAAGTTCTCAGAAACTCTATTTTTCCTTATCTGATATCTGAAGCTGAACCACAAAACCAAAAGGTTTTTAAATTTAAAAATAGAATCACATACAAGATGCCTACAGAAGTTACTTTCTAGCCAACCCTCAGGAGTTGTGTGTGGAGTGGATCTAGAAATACTTGGTCTTCTTAATACTCCTTTTAAAGAAGCATAGCCCCTTTCTCACCCTAAAATAATCTTAGAGGCTGGTGGTATGTGACACCTCCTTTTCCTTATTCCTTACCTGGAGGACCCCAGATCCCTGATGATCAATCATAGTTCTCCACCTGGGCAGCCACAAGGCTGCCCTGAAATTGTCTCATGTTCCCAGGAGACCTGCAGAGTCCTTTTCAGAGCTTGTACTGGAGGGTTTAGAAGGATGCACACTTTCTCTGAGAGACTAAACCTGGGACATGGAGGAATCTGCCACAGAATAAACCAATCAGAAGGAAGCTGAGCTGCAGGTGTGTCTGTGTGTGAGCTGCGTGGCTGGCTTTCAGGCCACACTGAGACCCACATCCACCTCTGCCTCTTTTTTTGAGGGGGGAGGGGATCTTTATTTTGGAAAAAGTGAAGTATTTTTGTTTGCGTAGTCTTTCCACCACTCCCACCTCCCAAAATCCTAGATGCCACACTGTGATGGGGTAGATCACTAGGGGATATTAGCCAGTGTTTGTGGGACAAAAATGGGGTCCCGTGTCCACTCGGCTGGGTGAGTCAGACTCAGGGAGTTTGATTGCACCGTGGACCCCAAAGAACCACCGGGTGGTCATCGGACTGCGAGGAGCCTCGGGAACCAGCTCCAGAGTGAGGAAAGGGCACAGTCTGAGGTCCCCACGGAACTGCCAGAGTCTGGTTCAGACTCTCGGGTACCACAGACCACTGGACACTGTAGAAGAGCCGGTTCTGGGGTCCCTGGACCTCACAGAGGCCAGGGACATCAGGTTCTCATTCTCAGACTTCCCAGACACTGCTGTATGCCGTGGAAGAGCTGTGAACAAAGTGGGGACCCTCGGGTGGACTCAGGCCCAGGGGCCGGAAGCAAAAGGGTTAGGAGGAGCGCTCTGGCAGGTTGCCAAGGGGAGGGCAGTCCTGGGAAGGTTCAGTGGGCAGGTTGGCTTGGCTGGTGACTGTGACTGGAGCGCAGGGAGGCCTCTGGTGGGAGGTTAGACACGTGGCTCATTAGGGGAAGACCTGCTCCATTGCTCCAGCACAAGGGTCCAGATGAGCAGAGAGAGTCCATGGTTTTAAGGCATTTATTGTAGAAAGGCAGAGAGAGGGAGAGAGTAGAGAAGCAGAGGGCGACCATGGCCATGTGGAGAGATAGGGGGAAGGGAGGGGGAGAAGGAAGGCAAGAGGCAAGAGTAAGAGCAAGAGGGTAAGAGAGGGAGCAAGAGGCAAGAGCAAGAGAATAAGAGGTAAGAGAGCAAGGAGGGGGCAAGCAGCTCCTTTTATAGTGGGCTGTGCCAGCTGTTGCTAGGGGAGGAGCATACCTGGCTGTTGCTAGTTAACTTTGGGGGTAGAGTTTGGACAGCCTACTTGACTGAAGGCCACAGAATTATGGAGCTGGGGCCTCATGTCAGGAGCCTAGTGTCTGGGAGCATGGCAAACAGGCCTTCTGTCCCTTGTAGATTAATCTGCTGGGTCTCTGGGGTTTAAACTTAGCTCCACCAGTAAACAGGCTGCCTTTCACGGTCCCCGCAAGTGTTCTGTTGCTATAACAAAACACCTGAAATAATTGACTTATAAAGAGAACAGGTTTGTTTGGTTTACAGCTTCAGAGGTTTTAGTTCATGAATTCCTGGTCCTGTTGCTTTGGGCTTGAGAAGAGGCAGAATACCAAAGAAAGGCACAGTAGAAGAAAGCTGCTCACTCCATGATGACTGGGAAGCAAAGAGATTCAGAGGGAAGGACCAATGACACATATACCTTTAAAGGCCACTCCGTTAGCTACCTGCTTCCTTCAACTAGCCCTGATTCTCTAAAGTTCCACCATCTCCCAACAGCCCATTAAACTGTAATGTCCATCATGTCTCAATCCACTGGTGAGGTCCAGTCATCCTTATCCAGCGACTTTCCAAGGCACATCTCTTTGCATCACTGTACTGGAGACCACTATTTTAGCACAGGAGCATCTAGGGGGTCATTTAAGGTCTAATCATAAACCTTAACCCCTAAGCCTTAACCCCAGGCTTCTGGGCATACTGTGCATGGTCTGCTGTAGGTTATAAGCCTGTGCTGGTTGTTTTGAGCTGTAGACTTAGTTGCTTCTTCTCGTATATACAGGACACTGCACATGTACACTGCCCACAGTAGGTGAAATGGGAAAACTGTAGGTTAAATGGGAAAACATTTGTGGTGAATAAAAGACCTTGAATATGATAGATGAGCAACTTGCTAAAATTTAATTTGAGAATGACAAATGAAGGCAGCCAGTGTCTGAGCTGTGTTCACTGGGGCAGACGTGTAGTTAGTGGTGAAACTTCCAGTTGTGAACAGCTGCTCTGCAGCTGGAAGCCTGCTCTTCATTGGGTTGCTGCAGCAGCAGGGACTGTGGAGCTGGAGCACATACAGCCTGCACTCCCCGAGGATGCCAGATCTGACAGCACTCCCCAGCATCCCAATATCCCCACACCATTACCGAGTCTGTCCCTACCTCTGGAATTGGCCTCTGATGTTACAGATTGAAGAGAGACCACGCAACCCAAAGAAGGACCTATAGTATCTATAGTACGCCTTTCCACTTTGCACTTCGGGTGCGGGGCTTGAAACAGAGATGGATGGAACATACATAGACATCCAAATAACTTTACCTGCACCTCCTAGGCCTGCACCTCCTAGGAACACTATGGGGATTTCTTTTGCATGTGTATGCATGTTCACATAAGTGAAGGCAGGTGCACACACACACGCACACACATACATGTGGGTACACAGAAAGGTCTGAGGTTCAGCTCAGGTATTTTTATTGCTTTTTTATATATTTTGCTGACTCAGCTAGTCTGACTAGCCAGTTTGTTCCTAGAATTCCCTGTCTCTGCCCTCCCAGTAGGCTGGAATTACAGCTGTGTCACTGTGCATGCTAGACTTTTATCTGGGGTCATGGTGATCTGAACTCTGGTCCTCATGTTTGGGCGGCAAGTACTTTTCCTGCTGTGCTATATCTCCAGGCCACAGATATTTTTTTTTTTAAAAACAAAGTCTCATAATTCTTTTATGTAGTTCTAAGGATTGAATTGTGGGCTTCTTGCATGCCAGTTCAGTTTTCTACCAACTGAGCAACACCCCCAATTTGCTTTTAGCTTTTAAAAGGTAAAGATGTGTAATACATAGATGTTTGCTCACTTGCACCAAAATAGCCTTTGTGTGTCACATGCTTGTCTTGTGTTCTTGAGTCAGGCTCTGCAGAGAAACCACACCTAATAACAGAGCCTTGGAGGAAGGGTGGGCAAAGTGCACACCAGACGTGAGTCATGGACAGCAAGCAAGCCATTCCTCGCTCTGACTTTGTGATAGTTATCCCCTGCCACCGGCACCACCAAAGTCCATACAGATGTTTTCTCTGAAAGCTGGATTTCTCCTTCTGAGATAGCTTCAGAGCCACGGTGGTCAGGAATTGCACAGAGACCCTCTGTGCCCTGTCCTCAAGGATGCCACATTGTCGTGGTTGTCCCTTCTTTGCATCAGGGTGTTGCATCCATGCAGCCTGCTGACTTTCTTCAGATTTTCAGTTCTCTCATCCTCTTTCTCATGTTTGTGCTGAGTTCTGAGACACTTTGTAGATCTGTGTAGTCACAGCACTGTCTCTGCATCAGGCAGTTTCATCCTAGGGACCTCTTGATACCTCAAGAAATGAAAGATTTTTAGCATTCTTATGATTTGTCATTGTTTAGAGAGGGTTCCCCCCCCCCTCGAGAAGAATGAAGCAAGGTTGTTATTCCACATGCCAACACTGGCACTCCAAATACCCCATCCCCAGCCCCCACTGCCTGTGCCAGTTTGGGTCTTCGAATGGGAAGCAGGGACCCCAGATTTGGGAGGAGCTTACCTTTTGTTTTCTCTGTGCCAATCTTCCCTTCTGCTGCCCACTGTCCTGATAGGTACTAATGAGCCCTTCTTGTTGGTATGCCAGCACCCCTCCCTCCATCCCTTCAGCATACTCCTTGTCTGTTTCCCTCTCCCTCCATCCCTTCAGCATACTCCTTATCCGTTTCCCTCTCCCTCCATCCCTTCAGCATACTCCTTGTCCGTTTCCCCCTCCCTCCATCCCTTCAGCATACTCCTTGTCCGTTTCCCCCTCCCTCCATCCCTTCAGCATACTCCTTGTCCGTTTCCCTCTCCCTCCATCCCTTCAGCATACTCCTTGTCCATTTCCCTCTCCCTCCATCCCTTCAGCATACTCCTTGTTCGTTTCCCTCTCCCTCCATCCCTTCAGCATACTCCTTGTCTGTTTCCCTCTCCCTCCATCCCTTCAGCATCCTTGTCCGTTTCCCCCTCCCTCCATCCCTTCAGCATACTCCTTGTCTGTTTCTTCACTTGGTGATTGTTTTCTCTCTCTTATTTTGATATGAAGGAATGATGGGATAAAGCTAAAACTATTTGCAGGCTCTTGATGTTCTTCCACTAGCATCTAAATGGTTCACAGGATTTGTTTTTTTCAGATAGAACCGTTCTTCGGCCATCTTTTTAGAGCAGTGAGTCAGTAGAGAGCATGAATGTCATTGTAAAGGCCAGGGCACCTGTGGTAAAGAAACAGGCTGTTCTGTTCTAAAGCCTCTTTCTCAGTGTCTTGTAGCTATCTGACCAATTGGAATCTTTGCTCCACACCCGATGAATGAGTCTTCATTCACAGAATCTTTCTTACTTCAGATAGATTGCATTGTACATTGTACATTGTTGGCATAAAGATTGAGTTTGTGTGCATGCAAAAGACCCTTGACAATCACTTACTTTTATCATCATTGTCAATGCTAGGGACTTCCTATAGGTCAACTATTTTTTGGATGCTGAAGATACAAAAATAAGTACATCAAAGCTTTCCTGAATTCTGTGCCCATTGTTGCTCCATAGGGAGTCCATCTTGCTAAATGATCGGGGAAGGCGAAAGTGTGGGCCTCCAGTCAGCCACCCTTGACAATTGGGCTGTAGGAGTGGAGCTGAAAAGACAAATGTATCTGAGGTGAGGTGGTCTGAGGTGAGGTGGTTTGCGGTCAGGTGAAGTAAACTGAGGTGAGGTGGTCTAAGGTTAGGTGATCTGAGGTGAAGTGATCTGAGGTGAGGTGATCTGAGGTTAAATAAACTGAGGTGAGGTGGTCTGAGGTGAGATGGTGTGAGGTTAGGTGGCCTGAGGTGAGGTGGTCTGAGGTAAGGTGATCTGAGGTGAGGTGATCTGAGGTGAAATCATCTAAGGTGAGGTGATCTGAGGTGAAGTAAACTGAGGTGAGGTAGGTGTTCTGAAGTGAGGTGATCTGAGGTAATGGGTAAAGCCCAGAATTAAAAGACAACATTGAGTGTTGAGACTGATATGTGGATTAGAGTCTAATGGAAAAGGAAGTGAAGGAAGAAGTAAAGAATTTAGCTTCCTGAAGGCCATGTGAACTATATAGCACTTTGCCTAATGTGGTGAGTTCAGGGTTGTAGGTGGGTCTCCTGCAGAGAGAGCTCTAAATTCAAGGATGACTGAATCTGGAGCCAAGATTTCATGTAGTGAGGCCCCAGGTAGGTCAGAAACCTCCCAGCTTCTGATACAAGGGACTCATACCAACTGTCCTTTGCTTCCAAGTAGCTCCTGGAGCCCAGGCAACTCATTCTTGGGAGCAAGGGGACTGGTTGGCTAGTCTCTGAAATTCTTCCCAGAGCAAAGATCCTGTAATGCTGTGGTTGTTTTCAACAAGAAGAGCAACGGCAGCTGAGTTCTGTTACTGTAACCTTCTGTGCCATGCAGAGGTTGTATATGGTAGAATCCATAAAGGATCTTGGACTCTAACTTCCTGGCCAAAATCAATGATCTGATTACAGACTTGTAGATTTGTTTAAATCTTAATTTGTCACTGAGGTAGGGTCTATGTTTCCATCAACAGGAAATCTGAAATGGAGTTCTCATGGTGTATGACAGGTTGGGCTAGGGATGGACACCATCTCTGCTCTCCTCTGCCTATTCCAGCCATTTCCTCTGGGTTGGACAAGGCCTTGTCTCAGGAACGATCATTACACTGAACACTCACCTTCAGGGTGTCCATTGAGAGAACCCGTACCTGTTACAAGATGGTCCCTGAACTGAGCTTTACTGACTCAGCCTGGCTCTGTGGATGATATTGGTGTAGCCTGTCCTGTGGGCTTCCACAGATCCCCTAACCAAGCCTGGAAAGAACGCCAGTAAGATTGGTTCTCTCTGTTACTGTCTGACTGGGTCTTCTTTATCCTGTTGCATGCCTGTACTTTAAACCATGCCTGTGATATATAGGTGTGTGTGTGTGTGTGTGTGTGTGTGTGTGTGTGTGTGTGTGTGATGTCAGAGGCCTAACTCAGATGTTATTTTAATGTCATCCACATTTTTTTTTTCCAATTGAGACAATGTCTCTCGCTGGTCTGGAACCTACTGCTTAGTCTGGCTGGCCCCTGAGCTATTTCACCCACACTGTGATTACAAACCCATGCCCCTACGTCCAGCTTTCTACATAGGTTCTGGGGATCTAACTCAGGTCCTTGTGTCTATGTTTGGATGGTTGCTGAGAGACAGATGGGCAGTGTCCTAGTCTGTATGGCATGTGGAGAAGAGGGATGCTGGCAGTTCTCCAGAAGGCTGTGGGACCCTCTCAATATCTTCAACATCGTCATTATCTATTTTTTCTTTCAAGGCCAGCAATTTGAATCTTTGTTGTTGGGGAGGTCCCCAGGCAAGCTGGCACTGGTGTGCTATGATCCTATTCCCCTGTGTGACACTTTTCCCAAATCTCTTGTTGTAGATCTCTCTCCCCATTTGAAGGGATTGCTTTTGGATAGATGTACTGTCTAATTAATTTTGTGGTGCTCATTGTATGATGTTATCACAGTATGCATCTATTGCAGGCACAACTAGGAGACTCTGTGGACCTAAGACTCACACAGAGCTTCTGAGATGTTGGATCCTCTGTACACAGGAAGTCTCAGAAATACAGGTGTCACCTAGGATGCATTGGGAAGCAGGTAGGCAACTTTTGAGCTCTGCTAACATGAGAATCTAATTGTCTGGTAAGGGTTTGTATCACAGATGTGATGAACAGGGGTCTTGCCTGGATTGTTGCAATATAAGGGGGCAGGGATGGGCTGTATAAAGAGTAGGGGCAGGCCGTATTCCTCAGACAATCAAGCTCCTGAGAGCAGCAATCTGGTTCCTAGTCCCATCTCAGGGTGAGGTGCTTGGAGATGATCCTGACCTTGACCCTTTCCTTCTGCTTCTCTTAGCCTTTCAACTGCATATATCCTACCAGATTCATTTCCCATCATGCTTTGCATCTCTGCCATTAGCAGCAATGTGAGGGAGACTGCAAATCTTTTAGGGTATAGTTCTGGAGAACAAGAGGCAAAGCAGGTGATGCTGAAGTTAGCTGGATTTGTGGATGGACAAGGTTCAGGACCTCCTGTGTGGTGCTTCCTGAGGCCCTGGGAGAGTGTCACAGCTGTACTAGGATTTCCTATTTGTCTCTCTGGTTCTCTTCCCTCTGACTCTGGCTGTGGCCAGGACATCCTTCCAATGCAGCTTCTACCCAGCTAGACCAGTCCATTCACAACTCACCAGTGTCGTGTTTGTGAATGATCTGTATCTCTCATCCTAATGTTCAGGCATGCTCATTACAGAGTGCTCAGAAATCAAGTGCACACAACTCACACATACTTTACATGTCTATATCCCTCTAATATCATGGGTCTGCACTTTTGCTAATGCATTTGAGAGGATCTTCTATGCATCATCTAACATCATCCTTACATAGCCTGCCCTGTGTCTTTTTTGTCTTTGTTGCTATTTGGGATGTTTCCTATTCTGCACCCTCTTCACCGTCTGCTCTAGGGTGAGCTCTGCTCTGGTCAGTGCCCGCAGCCCTTGCTCTACCTTTGCTTGGCACCCAGGACTCCTTTTCTGAGCACCAGCAACTGGCTTTGTGCCTCTTCCTGGGGTCCTAATCACAGCTGGCCTGCAGTGGTCTTTGACCTTATTGAAACTTCTGCAGTTGTGATTTGTGCTTATATGTCTTTGTGTGTCTGGTTATACCTGACACTGAGCTACAAAAGGGGTTTCTTATCTAACTATGAGGGAAAACTCTCCAGGAATACACAAGTACTGAGTTCTTCCTTCTTCATGGCCACCACAGTCTTTGATGCTTTCCTGGTACAAAAAGCTACTGCAATTCTTAATCTTTGACCTGAGAAAGTTGATCCCAGACTTCATTAAACTTGACACCCTCCAGACCCGGTCCCAGAAATGCCGGAGCAACCACTTCTGGACTCTAACCATATTGAGCTATTCTTTTTTCCTTCCTTTTTCTTAAGGGTTTCTCTAATCTCCACATGTTATTTACAGAAAGGAAAGCCAAGGCCATGAAAGATTGGGTTGTCAATTAGCTAACTTACTGATTTCAAGCCTCCTGCTTTTTCTGCCATTCTACTCCGTGTCACTAAACGTGGCCAAGCCATCCGTTTTCAGGTGCACAGCCTTCCACTCAGAGGCTTCTGGGGAGGCTAGCTCTGGACTTGGGATTCTTTCTTTTTCTTCCTCTGCCCAGTTCATGTGTGTGAATGTGTGTGAATATGTGTGTGTGTGTGTGTGTGTGTGTGTGTACACGCGTGCATGCACATGCGTGCATACACATAAACACTCATAGGGTGTGTTGGGAGAGTGTGACCTTTGTTGGTAACTATTTTTGAAGACCCTTTTGCAGCTGTATAGCAGCTTTATAGAAATGTATGTGTCAGGGGGTGGTGCTCCTAACATAGGGGCCATATCTGCACCCACATTTTTAGTGATTGAACCCAATGGAAATCTCCTAGCTATAAAGATGCTGCCTTAGAATTAAAAAAAAACAAACCCTAATAAATAATTTGTTGTAACCTCAGGGTATCACATTACCACATTACTTATTATGGAACTAGGGTACTATTCAAATTGCTTGTTTACAGCATTAAAATAAATAGTGGTTTGGGCAATTTTGCAGAGCAGAGGATGTGTTTCCTACTGTGTCCCCCCTCCCCCGCCCCCGTTGCTGTCTCATCCCCCACCCTCAGCACACCCTTTCTCCCTTCTGGCTCAGGGTTCTTTTCTCAACTGCAATGACTCCATTATGCTATTAAAGTTCAGGGTGTGTGGAGAGCCTGAGCCCGGAAGGCATTTGCCAGCCTTGGTTTTTCATCTTGTCTAATACCTGTGGCCCCCTGTCTGTGCTAACATGTGACTGCAAGCATTCTGTAGGATCTGCCAGTTAGTTGTCCCTTGAAGGTCACTGGCCTCTGTCCCTCTTATGGCCACTCATGTAGCCCCTCTCAGATCTCTGAGGTAGGGGGGCAGCAGGCAACACAGAGGAAGAAATATCAAGCACAACAAATGGCAGCCTGGACCCCCAGGTAAGGAACAGAGCAGGGTCGAAGGCACTGGAGCAGGAGCTGTCTGTCCTTCCCTGGCTCTCTCAGGGCTTGGACCTCAGTCTGTGAAGTGCCCCTGGCTTAAGCCCCAGTAATTGGGTAGGATTGCTGCTATCTGATGAGTCATAATTAGGATAAGGCGGCTCTAGTAGGAACCTTCTTATGGGGCTGGGGTCAGGGACTAATGACTAGCAAGAGAAGGTGAGGGTTTTGTTGATGCCTGTAGTCTCTGTTGGGGACGGGGAGGGGGGTAGAAGGGGGTTGGGGGGAGGGGTGAAGACCCAAACCCATTCCTGCGTGTTTCTTCCAGCGGCACCAAATCTTCCCCTCATTTGCTTCAGTGACCTCTCAAGTGCGTCCTCGCCCCGAGGGCTCCAGGCCGTCCAGCAACTGTTAAGCCCCTTGGGTTGAAAATCTTCTCCCACGTTTGCCCTTAACACCAGACGCAGAACCATTAGCCTCAGCTGTACTGGTGCTCATTAGAGGCGATCGATGGGGAGCGGGATAAAGAATGCCGCTGCCCTCCCAGCTTCCTCCTGCAGATTTACAGGCGTTCCCACGCACTGCCTCCCATCAGTCACACAAAACAAGGGCTTCTTTAGAAAACAAAGGCAAAGCCGGAAAGCACAGGGCGAAGTACATATTTGTCTGCTTGGTCTCAGGATGTCAGTGCATGTCTCAAAGAAGTGTTACTGTCCCTGTGATATGGAAAGTACCCAGCTTTGCCTTCACAGCTTCTGAGCCTGGAAGGACAGGGTAAGAATGTTCCTTAAGGCTTGCATTAGAGAGTCCTCCCTATAAGAAGGAACCATGGTTATAGATTTGGGGTGCAAGGCTGAGGAGCAGTACCTTTCTAGACTCTAGTGACCCCAGGAAGCACAGGGTGGTCGGTGGAGTTCAGGATCTGGCCAGAAGGTGTTGCCAAAGAGCCTGGTAACTCCTGCCTATTCCACTCTGAGTTTGGGGAGTACAGCCTCAGGGGACTGGAAACTGGAAGCCCCCCCCAGGGGGGGCATAGCTGGAGCCTCCTCTCCCAAGGCTTCTACAGATCAGCAGCTTTTAGAAGAACTAGGCCAAGTTGCCCCTAGGGTGGGTGGGTGGGGGTATCAGTGGCCTTTAGGGCCTAGGAACAACAGTGACCTCTCCTACGTGTAGGGATCACAGCCCAGTCTTGTCTCCTGTCCCCTCCCCTCCCTTGATCCTTGTTTCCTTCTTCTCAGCTAGGTTGGTAGTCTCCCCCCACATCGCCACAGTTACCACATCTATCCTTCTTCCCTACCTGCATTCCCTGAGGGACCAAAAAAGTGAGAAGGCAGCAAAGACTAAAGGGTGGAGTGGGGGCCACCACAGCACACGCGGGTGGCAAACACAGGGCATGCTGTCCGCATGGCACAGAGGACAGTGTGGACTGAAGAGCCAACTTGGACCATACCATTTAGTCAAGGAAGGAGAGATGATCAGGGAGCTTCCTGGAGAAGATCCTTCAGATCTACACTGTGGCTCCTGAGCAAAGAGGGTGGTAGCCAGGAGACCATAGAGAGCATATATGGACCCCACCAGCCTGGCAGAGAGTGCAAAGTCAGCTCCTGGAAGTGTGGGATTACCAAGCACTCAGGAGGCACCTGAGAAAGAGCAGGCTCTTCTTGCTCCTTAGTCCCTGACCCCAGCCCCATAAGAAGGCTACTATTAGAGCCACATTCGTGCTGCAGGGACAACCCAACCACACATTTAGAGAAACTTCCCCTTTGATCCTCATCTTGTGGCTGAAATGTTTGTTTAGTGGCAAACCATGGACAAATTCAATGATAGGGAATAAAAAAAAGCCTTTTTCTACAAGGCCTCACGTGAAGAACACCATGTGTCATAGACAATTCTCTGGAACCTTCTGTGAATAAGGAGTAGAAAATTCCAGAACACTTTTAGTTCCTATTTTTCATTTTAAAACCTTTTTCTTAAGAACATAAAGACTTATTTAATTCTTAACTATGTCTATGTGTCTTGAGTGTACTGTTATGCAAACCTGAGTGCAATTGCCCATGGGGGCCAGTAGAGGGAGCTGGACTCACAGGTGATTGTGGACTGCTCGACATGGGTGTTGGAATGCTGGGAACCAGACTCCTTATCTTATGACTAAAATGTCAAACGAGAAAATCTTAGGAGGGCATGAGAACAAACATGAATAATAGACAGCCCTGAAGGAGAACACACTCCTGGAAACAGAGCTCCCTGGGCTGCTCAAAGAAAAAAAGACTGCTGAGAGACATGTGGACAGCAAAGGCCTGGCTCACGAGGTTTCAGAGGGAATTAAGGACTCTTTCAGGGACTGGGCTGGGGACCTTTTATAGGACATTTCTGTCAAGCATCTGTTTTCATTCTGCCTGCTTCCTGCGACCCAGAGAGAAGCTGAATTGAGAGATGACGGGCTGATTTGTTTAGCAGGATGCTATTCAAGATGGTGCTGAAGACGCTGCTGTAATTAAGGAGAGAGATCAGCACCACTGTGGAGAAGTTTCCGGAGCTGCATTGGAAGAATGGGAGAAGTGCCCCGAGAGCAAAACCTCATTCATCAGAGGATCCACTGTGTAAAAAAGATGCAAATTCTTTCGAGGAAAAAAGCCTAAGCTAAAGGATTCCATTGCCCCACTTCCCCAAAAGTATTTCCCTAGGGTCAGCACACAGAAATTGATATAGCTGTGGTCTAAGCAGGCTAGCAGCAGAAGTTGGCAGTGTTGTGTTACACGTATGGAACTGGTTCTGAACACATGAAAGATGCAAGATTGAGCGGGTTCAGGAGAGCAGCAGAGGCCAGATACTGTGTGGAAGGGTTGGGTCCCCACAGAGAGCCCAGAGAAACTGCTGAATGAGATTGTAAAGGTCATTGACCTAGGAGAGCTGCATGTGTGGAGTAGTGCTAATCAAAGGAAAAGCTGTGTGAGGTGGCATGGAGGAGAGTGGGGTTACCCACCTACTTTTGAACCCAGTTGACTACATTACAAACTCCAGATACTGGGCATGAAGTTGCAAAGATTTGTTCTGCTGGATTTGGAGAATTTTTTTTAAAATGTTTTATCTATGACCCATCTTTTCTTTTTTGGAGTAAGAATATTTACTTTATGTTGCTATATATTGAAAGTATGAAATTTGTTTTTTACTTTATAGGAGTTCATGTTAGATTTTTTAAATGTTTGATTTCTTGAAGACTGTGGGGACTTTTAGAGTTGAGCTATATTTAATATGATGAGACAAACATACAGCCTTGGGGAAAAGTGGTAAAAAGTTATGGTTATGTGACATCTGTGTGCCAGGTCAACCAGAGGTGGAGGGTTGTGATAGTTATGATTGTTGATTTGAAACAATGAAGAATTATCCAGGAAGAGACTCTAAGTGACAGACTATCTAGATCATATTAGCCTGTCTCTCAGGGATTATCTTGATTACATTAATCAAAATGAGAAGACTTGCCCACTGTGGGTGGTACCATTCCCAAGTCAGAGGATTCCAAACTGCATTAAGACTGGAGAAAGTGAGCTGAGCCACCATGCATTCATTCTCTCTGTTCTTGACTGTGGATGTTATTAGCTGCTTCAAATTCTTGCCTCTTGTCTTTCCCATAGTGATGGACTGCATCATGGAATGTGAACTAAAACAAACTCTTTCTTTCTAAATTGCCTTTGTTCTACCTATAGGGTTGTAGATCCCTTCAGCTCCTTGGGTAATTTCTCTAGCTCCTCTATTGGGGGCCCTGTGTTTCATCCTATAGATGACCGTGAACATTCACTTCTATATTTGCCAGGCACTGGCATAGCCTCACAGGGGACAGCTATATCAGGGTCCTTTCAGCAAAATCTTGTTGGCATATGCAATAGTGTCTGTGTTTGGTGGTTGATTATGGGATGGACCACCGGGTGGGGCAGTCTCTGCATGGTCCATCCTTTACAACATAAGACAAAACTAAGACAACCAGAAAAATAGCTTTAGTAACTTTTAAACTAAAAAAGAAATGTATGGAAAAGTTAAAACAAACAAACAAACAAAACAAAAATAGTCAGGCACAATGGCATATATCTATAATGTCAGAGCTCAGGAGACCAGGATAGGAGGTTGATATTGGCTATATAAGAGCAGCTTGTATAAGTTAAGAAAAAAACCTGAAAAAAAAAACTTGTGAGATAAAGACATATTTGAATAAATGAAAAATACAACCTAGAAAGTAAAATGTTCATATTAAATCAGAGTTTAAGCACTTAAATTTCAAGGGTTTTTTGTTATTGTTGTTGTTTGTTTGTTTATTTTTTTACTTTTGTATTGGTAGAAAGCAGAATTCATAGATGTTTAAGAATCATAAAACCTCATGTGGAAAATATAATTATTAAAATATAAAATGTATAGACAAATGAAAGTTAGGGGGAAAGTCCACAGTGTCACAATTAGCATAGAGTGAGTTCAATATGGAACAATTGCACGGGGCAACTTAGAAAACAGAACAGGGACAGAAAAAAAAATGGGCCATAGGTAAAGAAGTTGGCATTTCACCAGGGTTAATGAGCGAGCCTTGCATCATCAAAGGAGAAAGATAATGTATGTGGTCTATCTGTAGGGATTGACGATTGAAAGGAAATCTTAATTATAAAGAAACACTTACTGACATCTTCCAAGGAACAGAGTGCACAGACCGCAACCACAGCGCTCAGGAAATTGACAAGAGTGTTACCAATACTTAAAAGTTAAGATTTCCCTGGCCCAGAGAATACTGATAAAAGGAACCATGTGGGCAGTTTCTGAATTCATAAAAAGGTAAGACCATAAAAAATTAAAGGAAGATGTCCAAAGTCAATTTAGGATCAAATAAATCATATTAAGTGTGGTAGCTAAATATTTATATTTATGCCTGCCGATCAGTGCTGCTCTCAATGTGTGTTCAGTGTGGCCACAGACATTCCTCTCAGAAGTGGGCAGCGGCACACGAAGCAAGCACCCCATGATTGATCAGAGGGCCGAGAATATTGAGTACTCAGCCCTAGAGGAGATATTTGTAACCCTTATCACAGGCTCAGGAGGCATTCCAGAAGCTGGGGTTAGGAAGAATGGAAGAGCCAGAGGATGGGAAGCAAGCCTGTGAAAGGCTGTCTTCTGGACACGGCATGGCCATTATCCTCAGGATCTCACCGCAGTGTGTTTACTGCACAAGATGAAGCCAACATTCCAACAGGCAGCACTATCTGAACTCAGTGGTTCTTAAAATCAAGAGGATATGGACAGGGGATCCATACCCCATGTTGGGGTGTATGTGTGTGGGGGAGACAGAGAGGGGAGTTGGGGGGGGATGTACTCAGGATACCTTATATATATGTATGACATTGTCAAAGGAGAGATAAAGACTATTTTATTTTATCACTTTATTATTTTGTTTTTCGAGACAAGGTTTCTCTGTGTATCAGTCCTGGCTCTTCTAGAGCTCCCTTTGTAGTCCAGGCTGGCCTCAAACTCACAGAGATCCACCTACCTTTGCCTTCTGGGTGCTGGGATTAAAGGCATGTGTCACCAGGCCTAGCTCACAAAGGCTATTTTAAAAAAATAATATGTTTGCTATTAAGCAAGAATGAGAAGCAACAATATGCTCCATCGCATTCCAAATACACCTTTTATGTTCCTGGTGTTAAAAATCAAAGGTATGAATTTCAAGATCATTATTAAGTGATGAAGGTGATAAAAGAGAACTCCATGAGTTACATATTTAAAAAAAAAAACAGTGACAAATTTAAGAACTTTAAAAACAGTCACTACAATGAATTTATCATTGGCAAGTTTGATTTAAGAAGAGAAAAAGGGGGCTGGAGAGATGGCTTAGTGGTTAAGAGCACTGACTTTCCAGAGGTCCCCAGTTCAATTCCCAGCAACCACATGGTGGCTCACAACCATCTGTAATAGGATCCAATGCCCTCTTCTGATGTGTCTGAAGACCGTGACAGTGTACTCATATACATAAATAAATTAATTAATTTAAAAACATTTTTAAAATAGAAGGAAAGCAAGTATGTAGGAGGATGGATTTGTGACTAAGATTGATGGAAAATAGGAAGATACTGCAATTTACTTCGTGGTAACAAAGGCTGCTCAGTGAGCCTATCCATGACTTGACTTGTAATAGACAAAGAAGTAGATTTTCTCAGGAAATTAGAAACTTCCATGTCTCGGTGAAAAAGAAGTGAGCCCTTACAGGTTAATAGCCATGAGTAGAAATGTCCAAAGTTGCCTAAGGGTTAATTATAGCAGCTTACATATACTCTCATCTGCGCATGTGTATAGAGATCAGAGGTCAATGTTGGGTGTCTTCCTCTGCCGTTTTCCATTTTGCTTTTTGAGACAAAGCCTCAGACTGAACCTAGAACAAGCCATATCATCGAGGCTGCCTGTCTCTGCCTTCTGTGTCCTTGACTCTTGGGGTCACAGTCACACATTGCTGTGGTTGGCTTTTCCGTAGGGGCAGGGAATTTGAACTCGGGTCCTCACATTTACTCAGTAAACTCTTTGTCTACCAAGTGCTGTCCCCCAAATAGCTTTGTTACAGTTTCAGACTAATCTGTGGTACCAATTCGTCTTTATTTCTAGACAGTGTTTTGTTTTTAATTTAGTATTCTTTTTGTTTGTTTGTTTTTTGTTTTTGTTTTTTGAGGCTCTCTGTGTTTAAGGGTGAAGGACCACAAAAAAAAAAAAAAAAAAAAAAAAAAAAAAAGACAAACAACTGCCCTGTGACAGGGACACCAAACAATACAGGGATAACCTGCTTCCTGCTGCCGTGTTGAACTCCCTAAGACTTGAGCGTGCATCCTGAAAAGTGGGAGACACTCCAGACGTTGTTCATTGTTGGATGAAGCTGATGTAGGAGCTGACTGGCTCCTGTGTGGTGCAGTGTGTGGTTGCCAAATCAAAGAGTAGAGACCCTAAATAATACATAGTCAGTTGCAAACAACAGTTTCATATGCCATATAGATCCATTCTAGGAATACAATAATGTTTTAATATTCAGAAATCTATTAATAAAAGATATCACATAGGTAGATTAAAAGAGGAAAGACCTCCACAAACTCCCAGAGGACACCTGATAAAATTCTACATCAATCTCTGATAAAAACTTAATAAGACAGGAATAGGAGAACAGTTTCTTGACATGAGGAAAAAAAAAAAAGCCCATGAAACCAGCAGTCATGCATCACTTAGTAAGAACCCTGCAAAAGTCCTTCAGATAAAAGTCTCGACAGCGCAAGGAGGTCACAGGTACTACACAGAGAGGAGCAGAGCTAAGGTTGAAGAACAGACAGAATAGACAGATGTCTATGTATGGTTTGAGTTTGAGCACTTATCCTGGTGGTGCTGTGTAGTGAGGTCGTGGAACCTTTTAGGGGGAGAGAATGGTTCTTTGTTGGAGGGGGTGGGCTTTGCAGTTGAGGGGATAGTTACAGTGGTTGTTCTGTCATCTATCCAGATGTGGGCAAACAGCCTCTCGTTCCTGTCGCTGGAACTTCAATTCATGCCACCTGTCTTCCTCACCATGTCAGCCAGTAGCCTCTAATTTGGAACACAAACTCTTTCTTCCTTTATGTTGCCATAACAAGAAAAGTGACATAAACCCCACACCTAGAATCCTAAAGGAATATGTTAAAGAAGGTGGCTAAGCAGGTTTTTTTGTTTTGTTTTGTTTTGTTTTTTTGTTTTTGATGGTAACACAACAAATAGATAATTTCCCTACTTCACACTAATAATTAGCTAGAAAATTAGGTGATAAAGGATTCCGGGGCCTATCCATTTTATGTAGCACAGTTTACTCTGTGGGTGGACCCAGCCAGGCTCATTTGGAGCTCCTTTGAGGTGGAGATGTCAGGCTTTGAGAGACATCAGAATCCTTGAATAAACATACTGTGATTCTGTGCAGAGAGGCAAAAGCCTTCTAACTTACCTAGCCTTTTAGGACAATTCCAACCATAATAGAAATGGAAAGTTGCGATACTTATTCTCCATTGTCAGTTTGATGGGACTTTTTAATCACTAGGAGATCCACCTCTGGACATGCCTGTGAGAGTGTTTCCAGAGGGTTTCATGGAAGAGGGAAGATTTACCCTAAGTAGTTTGGGTGCCAGGCTGAATTAAAGTGGGAGGGGTATGAAGCCAGGAAGCCTGATGGGCACTAGTGTGGGTCTCCCTCTTTTTCTTGAATGTGGATGCAGTGTGACCAGCTGCTTCAAGGTTTTCCTACCACAGCTAGAGCTTCTCTTGCCACTTCACATCCCCAGCCGTGAGTAACCTCAAACTGTAAATCAAAATAACTCCTTCCTAAGTGTCCTTGTTATGCATTTCTTTAAGAGAACGATGAGTCTTGACCCTGATTGCTTCTAGAGGAATGGTCAATTGTGAATGCTGCTCCCAGAGGTCAACTAGGCCGCATTCTGCAGTATACCCACAGGGTGAATTGCAGATGGGGAAGAAGGAAGAGCTTCCCCGGCATGTGGGAGCCACTAATCAGCAAAGGATAGTTGCAGCATTTCAAATCTATAGGAGATGTTTGCATTACACAGTGAGCAATATCATGGTAAATTAATTATTTAACCAAGAATCTCTTTAGCACTGCTAGATGAACATGCATTTTAGCAGATTAAAAGGGCAAGCATAACAAAACTGGAAGCACCAGAAAGGAAAGCCCTGTGGTTCTGGGTTCGAGTGGGTGGAAGAACAAGGACCCATCTGTAAGCACAAGGATAAGGTTTATCCACGTCAAAAGTTGAAGACTCCGGTGATGGAGAGATGGCAGAGCAAATGAATAAAGTGCTCACTGTACAAACATGAGGACCAGGGGACCCTGGAGCAGGCTGGCTTGCTAGACTTGCCAGAGTCAATCAACATCGGATGCAATGAGAAGCCCTGCCGCAATCAACAGAATGGAGGATGATGAAGGAAGATGCCCAATGTCAACTTTGGGTCTGTATGTGCACAGTTATGCATATGAATATGCATCTACACACACACACACATACACACACACACACACACACACACACACACACACACACACACACGATATCATGGGTTGTCATTTTAAATAGAAAACCCCTTACAATTAAGAAAAAAGCCAAACCATGTAAGAGTATTCATTAAATCAGAACTATAGCTCCTCAACAAACACTTGAAGGAGTGTTCACGCTGTTAGGAATGAAGGAGGTGTAACAGCAACAGAACTCTTTGGCTGATCAGAAAAAAAAAAAGAAAAAGAAAAAAAGGTTAGGAATTTAGAGAGGCCGAAGCTGCCTTAGTGCCTAGTTATGACTGAGGGGGATGTAAGGGTTATCGTTGCATCTCAGGGGCATGAGTAATTGTTAATTTCTTCTTTAACCTCCTAAAAGTTTCTGGAAGCCTTTGCAATAACACTGGGTTTCTTATTCACCAGCAGTTAGAATCATCCTAGGAGAAGATTACAGAAAGGCCCACAAGGAAGTGGCCCAGGCCTCACTTCTCCAACTCTCTCTGGAGGAGTTTCTTTTTCAATAGCACTCAGAAAAAGATGGCAGCTCCAGCACAGTTGGGTGCCTCTCTTCCTGTCACCCCTTTTTCTTCTCTGGCGTCTCCATTTACTTTTAATCAGCTGAAGACAATTCTACCCTAGTAGATCTGAGAAGGCAATGGTCCCCTGGCTCCCTGCTCTTGCTTGATTACATGGCCGTACTTACAGCCTGATGTACTCATTTCAAATCAGATTCATTCTCCGGCTCTGGCTTCTGGCGGCCTGGTTTAACTCCCAGCATTTCACGGAAGTTCTTGGAGTTGGGAGCTGGGGAGGAGTTGCTGGCGATGTGTTGGCTGCTCCTTTCTCCTGCTCTGCTGGGCCCTTGGGTCTGGCCAGACTCCCATAGTGCTTCAGCTGTTTCAGGCATGGCCATGAATAAACCTAGCTTCCTCAGTGGCAACAGAAACTCCCATGTGAAGATGATAAGACTCAGCACATGAAGGTACTGATTCTGAGTTTGATTTCAGAAGAACAAATAACTCGTTAGAATAAGTATCCACTTGATACTGCGTGGGGTAAATTCACGCTAAAAACAACATATTATTTACCTGAACTCTGGGTTTAACTGGTCAGACTGTGTTTTATATGGCAGGCACACCCCAGTGAGCATCTTTGATAGACCATGTGTGTGCATGGCCTTATGCTTTTCCTTGACCTGAGTGGTTTCGTATGATAGTGGGGGTCTTCACACTTCATGATTAGATGCCTGGGGTTTGCCAGGACCATGATTTTAAACAAATAATGCATCCCACTGTGGCATCTCTTTGGGCTTTACCAATGGGTAGCTTGACCGTCAGAAAGCTTTCTGTTCCCTACTCTTTTGTCAACAAGGGTCTTACGAGAAGACCAGACAGAGCAGGATGCCCCAGACTTCCCATGTAGCCAAGGACAACCTTGAAAACCTCTGATCTCCATGTCTCTAACTGCCAAGGGCTGGGATTACAAGAGTGTGTTGCCATGCCTGGTTTATGCCACACTAGGAATTGGATCCAGGGCTTCATGCTTACTAGGAAAACATTGCCAGATCCAACTGTAACATGAACATAAATAGGCACCTTTACTAAAATGCCTTCCCTGGGGGAGACATTAATAGCATCTACCCATTCCTCCCATGGTATCAATGACAAACCAAGGTGTGTTTCTACCCACATTTACTCTAGCGAGTTGGTTAGGCTGATTTACAGAGCCATGGGCGAGGGGTAATTGGCAGGAGCATGTATGATTGTAGAGCAGGCACACTGGAAGCTGTGCACACAGATGATGACTCCCATGGCTGTGTAGATATAGCTCACTTTCCCAACCCTTTTCCGTCTATATTTTCTAGCCCCCTTGAGACCCTGAGGTAATTAAAGGGGAACAGCATGCAGCTGGATGGAAAGGGTAGCTGGATACTCAGATGAGAGTCCTGTGAGCCTCTCTTTCCCCTTCTTCTATGGGGAATGTCAACAGTCAAGAAGCCCTGCTATGATAATCTTTTTGTGAGCAGGCCCAGCTAAACTCCTGAAGATGGAGCCAGGATGGTAGAAGATATTCCTGTACAGCAGACACTATTGTTTAGAACCAGGAAGTCATCGAAGAACAGTACTTTAGAGTTGAGATTGTGGTTATGAACTGGGGGTAAGGGATGAGAATCTTTTTCTCCACTAGGTCTGGGGCAATAGATACTCCGAACTGTCCCTTTGTGTGTCCACAGGGAGTAAAGGCAGCCCTGGGTCACCTGTGTGGACAGGACAGGTTGTCTCTCCCAGGTCCATAGGTCTTGGCTTTAAGTAGCCTGCCTGCCTTCTGCTGGAATGAAGTGCTGAGGACTGAAAAGAACCGAGGATTCGAACCTCAGGCAAACCCCAAACCCGACTGGCATGATGACCTCCAGTTATTTTTAAAATGCCCAGGAATTTGGACAGCACTGTTCCAGATCACTTTAGGATGGAAGCGAGTCAATTAAACTTTTATTTGTAGAGGCTCACTCTTGCTTCTAAGCCCGTGCTGTCTCCCTCTGTGCCTTCTCACCCGGGACAGGTGGGGTAGACACGACATCTGGAGTTGTCCTTTGTGTCTCTTCTACCAAGAGCAGGAAAACATGGTCCTGTTGTTGCCTGGCATTAGTCATTCTCTCCCCGGGAAGGAGCCTGGCCAGGGCTGGCCTGGGAGCCTGGACTTTATTACCTCTCTCACTTTTGGTCATCTGCCAGGCACTGCCCAGAGGTACCAGAAGGCTGCATGCAGTGAGCTCTTCGAGCACGGCTGCCTTCGTACTCTTTCCAGCTGCTGGCTCACTGCACCGCTCTTTGTAAATTTTGTAGGAAAATGTGTTCTCAGGGGGGTTCCATTCCAACTTGGCAGGCACAGGACGTCAGAAGAGCTGGAGTCAAACTTTTCAAGGAACAGTTCGACTTGGATCTTAGTCTACGCTTCATCTGGGCTCTGACTTCTGGGACCTTGGGTTTGGAAGCTCTGGAGTGGGCTGATAATGGGCTGTATTTATGGTGCCCCCAGGAGGGAGGATTACTTCTCTCCCAACACAGTCCTGGTCTTCAAAGGGTGGGCTGCCTGAGTAGGGGATGATTTATATGGTCTTTGGATAGAGTGATGGTGAGCACTATTTAAACAAAGATCTATGTTTTCCTCTGGTAAAGCCCTGGCTTCTCATTCAGAAAAAAGGCAGTGAGCCTTCTGCTTCTCATGTGACTGGAAACATCTCCACTCTCTCAAAGTGTTTCTCACACATTACAATCATGATCTTGACACCTCTCAACTGTTGTGGTTCTCACTTTTCTGATGACTAACTCCTCCCCTGCTGGCTGTATTACTGTTTAATTAAGCCCCTCACCGCCCCCCCCCACACCTCAACTCTGTCCCTGGTTCTTGCTGTGGACAGTTTTGTATTGTCCTTTTAGTTTTTTTTTTTTTTTTTTTTTTTCTTTCTCCAGTTTCTCTGCATGTTGCTCCTGGTGGACTGACAGGGATGCTGTTTTGAAAAGAAGCCAATGGCAGAGGAAAGAGACTGGGTAAGTGAAATGTAATTTACCTTTGTCTAACCAACCACTGCAATGGCCCTTTGGCCAAATGGTGGTGGATAACTACATATGTTATTTTTATTATTGTGTAAATGTGAAAACTGCATATTTTTTTAAGTGATGGGGATTCAAAAAGCCCAAACTTGTTCTATTTAATACTTTTGTCAAGAGAAGCATCTTTACCCATAAAGACACAGAGTATTTTCATATGCATGGAGCCTTGTAGCCATGAGACATTTTTGTAAAGCAATGTAGTATACTAGGTTATAAACTTCCCAAATATTAAAATCAAGCACTTTTGGGAGAGATATTAACTCTTTTAGGCAATGCACACAATTCCCCAAGTGCTCATTGTAAATCCAGGAAATCACATTGTCGGTGGAGTACAGGAATAATTTTGCTCCAAAGCGTTTCTGCACCATACGTAATTCCATTTTAGGGAGTAAAGACGTTTAGCGCATGTCAGGAGGGCCTGCCTGTTGGCTCTGCCTTGCACCACTGTTGTCGTAAATCAGTGCTGCTGTTGCAGAATCAGCTAATTTCTCAGAAGACTTCCATGGAAACATGTTCTGCAGTTGTTTACATTGGGGGTGAGAGCTTTCAATCCGAATCATTGTTCCAAAATAGATGAATGTCACCTGTGATATCCGTTAATGCATTTCAGGCGTTGGGGGAAAGGGAGCGGAAGTTGAAAATTGAGCCGCCAAGACTTGCTTCCAATTGTGGCCAGGTAGTAATGGGGAGCTAGAAGGAAGGGGGTAGATACCAGCTCTCCACATGGAAAGGAGTTGAAGACATGCATGTTTCCCAAGGCTCTGGGACACAATGGAGACAGTCTTGTTGAGAAGCCAGGCCTGCCAGGCACTGGGACCAATGGCTGGTTTAGCCTATAAAGGCAGGAGTTAGGCTCCAAGAACATCCCAGGCAGACAGATGGAGAAAAGTTCAGGACTTCTCTCTCTTCCTCGGGCCTCAGATAATTCTAGAAGTTGGAATTCTGAAACATGTCTCCTGGATGTACAGATCAAAAGCTTGTGTGTTCGGCTTGGAAGGCAGCCACAGACCTGGTTATCAGTCGGGAAGCAAGCGTGTTCTGTCAAAATGGGTGGTGTGCTCTTTTTCCACAGCCAAAGACAGTCTTCAGATTTTGCAGTGGCCCAAGTGCAACTTGTGAGATTTGTCTTCACTGGCTTGTAAGGTATTTGGCACAAAAGTGATCCTAGATGATTCTCTGGGGTGACTTAATTTGCTTCTGAGAAATAAGGAGTACGCACTAATGGGAACATTTCAACTATGAAGGAAAGTAAGTTTTAAAGATTGTGTAAAACCCTGAGGGATATCAGCAGTATAAAAGAACACCCCTGTTCCCACTCATCCTACCCTGGGAGCAAAAATCTCATGATGGGTGTTTGTGTATGTGCACGTGCGTGTGCATGTATGCAAGTATGACATAGGGTGAGGTAAAGTAGTACAGGATTCTCAACACAGGATTCTCAACATGCCTATAGCAGAGATATAATTAGTGTGTCAGGTATAGGAGCTAACATCCACAGGGACCTAGGTTGGGGGCAAGTTCCAAAAGAATGTGTGGCTTAAATCAGAGCCACATATTAACAAAGGAACTTCGTGGTTTTAGATTTGCCACACTGTTTAATGACCAGTGGTCCCTGATAGCACCACAAAGACCACTACATGGACTCTGTGTCAGGAAACCCAAGTTTTAAGCATCATGGCCTAGGGCAGGATAGACAGAAGAGAAGGCCCAGTGTCTGACAGGAGCAGTGACTTTTGGCTTCTGGTCAGCTTTCAGACACTGGAAAAAGGTGATGTCATAGGTCTACACACCACTCTACAGGTGAGGCCCTTTCTAGTCATCTCTCCATATGCACTGAGTTTTATGAATGGGATGGGTTTTTCCCATTGCTCCTTTTCCTTCCCCTCCTCATGGGAAAGGAAATTTCATTAAGAGTTCACTGTTAATAGATATGTTAGGAAAGCAAAATCATGAGATTTTAGACTAAGGAAAGTAATAATCTGAAAATTTGAAATGGACATAATCTGAGAAATTAAATAACGGTGCAATTGAGTGAGCCTTTCAGCAGTCTGGTTTTTGGGGTGGGGTCTGCATATGGGCAGGTGTTTTGTATTGGATCATTTACCCCCATTTTCTAGGCTTTCTCTATCCGGGTCACTAGTCTGAAAATGAAGAAACTGAGTAGCCACAGCTGTTGGTTAGCTATAGTGTACCACTGAGGGTAGGTGCCGCTCAGCATGAGGTGATGGATCCCCTTATGGTACAAGTGGGGTCTCTTATCTTGTTCACATTGCCTGTGGTATTGGGTGCCACTTCCACCTTTCTCCATATCGGGCGAGGAATGAGTGAATGAGTACGTGTACGCATGAGCGTGTTCCTATGTGCTATGTGCATATGTGTACGTATGTGTGTGAGAGTGTCTTCCCTGAGCCTGCTTAGTAGTTCACCGGTATTTCTGGGTTTTCAGAGCCTCTTAGAAATGTGACTTTTCCAGTTGACTTTAGATACCTAGAGCTATTGGCATTAGGACATTTCATTTACTGTTGGCTGACTTTGTTGTTTTAATAACTGGGATTTGATGGCCCTTCTCCATTTTCACCCCTTTCCCTGGGGACACTCTCTATCCTCTATTCTTCCCTAAGGTCACTCTTTTGCTGGAGGTTTGACTTGGGCACATCAGCTAGATCTTAATTTTCCTGGGGATGAGTCACCCTGATTCAACACAATGGGCTTTGAGAAGCCCTTGTTACCTTTCTAGTGCCTGTTTACGTCAAATGATACATGTGGGGAAAGTTCACAGATCTCACGGTCCTAAGATCACTCTGCAGCCCCAGGCCTACTGATAGAATAGACGGAATGATGATGGCTTGAACTCGGCCTCCTGCAGGCTGTAGTGCTCCATCGTGGAGCTTGAGATGGAGGTTGATATCAGGGGAGAAGGGTGTTTGGGCAAAGCTCAGGGCATCAGTGTGCACCTCAGACTTAGCAGCTCCGTGGTCATCCTTTCATCTCCCACAAGCTTTATTTGGAAGAGGAGAACACCATGGAGTCTCCCTTTTGGGGTCAACAAATACAGTAAATGCCATTGACCTGATATTTAATTGGAATTACACACACACACACACACACACACACACACACACACACACACACATTCTTTTCTATCCGAATCTTATAATTTTGACTATCGGAATGGGTAAACTATGTGGCACGAGAATTGTTGCCAATGGGACTTTTTAAACCAGGTTTGCATGAGTGAGCGCGGGAATCCTCCCCTTTCCTTTCAAGACTGAAGAAAATGCAACTGAGCTAAGAGTGTGGCTCTTATCTGAGTGTGAATTTCCTGGACACACCTTCAAACTCAAGGCACTGTGTCTCTCCATACTCACACCTTGGTGCCATCTCCCTTCCCTGTACCCTGGGCTGACATATCATCACTCGATTTGACCGAAAAAATAACATGGAGAGATGCTATCAAGTTAATGTCATAAAGCCTTATGACTTCTACATGAGAATTTGGGTGTTCTTAGGACATGTCCTGGAGACTGGAGACCTCATGTAATGAAATGTCTAAGTCACCTGAAGATGCCAGTCTTGCACCCCAGTGAGCTTCAGAGTCCAGGCTTGTACCCCAATAAACTGAAGAGCAATAGTGTCTATCAACTGCTCTTACCTTGAACAAGTTATTCTGTGAAATGCATCTCCATTTTCATGATGTGCCTTTTGAAGTACAATTATTTTTAATGTGGAAATCAGTTTTTAATTTATTTTCAGTGGAGATCAGTATACAGACACACACACACACACACATACACACTGGTGGCATTTTGAGAAAGTGTGAGTCAAGATCATGAATTTTGTGTGTTCATGCAAGTGTGCTTTCTGACTTTTACATTTAGGTCTTGAATATGTTTCGAGTTTCATTTTGTATATAGTATGAAATGTAGGACCAGCTTCACTCTTTGCATACTGATATCTATTTATTACAGTTAAGTTGTCTTGGGACACTTGTACAAAATAAATTTGCTCTGTACATTTGCATTTGTTTCTCAATTTTCAATTTATTCCATTGCTTTGGCTCTGTCTGTAGGTTTTCTGGAGTTTAAACTCACTTGGTTAGTGTTACATTGTAGTAGAGTCTGAAATTAGAAAGATGTGTCATCTGAGTTTAATCTTTTATTTTCAAGATTTTTTCTGGTTATTAATTCTTCATATTAATTTTAGGACCCATTTCAGTAACAAGAATCCCCTACCATTTGGGATTTTCATAGGGAGTGCATTGAACATGGGTAACAGCCAGGGGAATACAGCTGGCTTAATAATTGTCTCCCAGCACATGAACACAGATGCATTCAGAGCAGCCTTAATTTTGATCAACGGTATTTTGTGGTTTCAGCATACATGTTGCCCAAATTTTTTTGTTAAATTTATTCTAAGCATCCTAATCTTTTTGATCCTTTGAAATGGAATTGCATTCCTAGTTCAATCTTTGGTTTATTCATTAATAGAGTGTGGAAATTCACCTCTTTTTTGAGTAGTTGATTAGTGTTTGTATGATATTATGAATGAACTCCTTTGTAGTGTTTGCTATTTTAATTCCTTGTGATTTTCTCTGTGCAAAATCCTATCATAGACAAATAAAGAGTGTTGTGTTTCTTCCTTCCCAATATTGATATTTTTGGGTCTCAAATGATAATGATGTTAAGTCTCAAACAAAGGCTGAGGTGCCTATTTAACATATCAAAGCAGATCTGGCCACCAGGTCCTCCCAGCAACCCTGGTCCCTACTGTTATAGGGTAAAGGGTATACCCCACCCTCTACTCCAAATCCAGTCTAAGCTTCCCTTCCCTAAGCTGCCCTTCTTTTTATAATTCAGCTATGCTAGTCTCTTGGCCCAGGCTGCCCCTCTTGGTCAGGAGCACCTCTCTGCTCTCTCTCTCTCTCCTCCCCCTCCCTTCCTCCTCCCCTTCCCTCCTCCCTTCTTCCTTCTCTCCCCTTCCCCTCTTCTCTTCTTCTCCCCTTTCCCCTATCCCCTCTCCTGTTTCAGTCTGGTCATATTTACTCTGGATTCTCACAAATGTCCCTACATCTGACTATGCTCTCCCTTTTACCTACAATAAACTTTCTCCTCTACCATATGGATCAGTCATGTCCTTTTTATTTCTGTTTTTCTCTTCAGTTGTGTTATATAGTAATTCTGATGTGTTGGATGTATTTAATACTTAAAGAGCATTTTCAGTGTTTTGCCTACATTTCTGTCTATGTACCACCATGTGCATGCAATGGTCATGGAGGCCAGAAGAGGATGTTTTATCTTTTAGAACTGGAGATACATTTAGATAAATGGCTGTGCACCTCCATTCCTTTGAGTGCTGTGAGTTAAACCTGGGTCCTCTGCATGACCAGTCAGAGCTCTTCGCTGAGCTGTCTTTGCAGCCCCAAAGGTGCTAGTATTTTATTGAGAGTGTTATGTAGCTTCATTTTCATGTAATGTCTTGGGAATCAGGACAGTATTAGGAACATAGAAAAATTTGGAAGTATGTCTTCTTCAACTTGGGGGGGGGAGGGTGAGTTTGTGAAAGGTTGGTATGAACTGCTCTTCTCTCTCTCTCTTTCTCTCTCTCTCTCTCTCTCTCTCTCTCTCTCTCTCTCTCTCTCTCTCTCATCTAGGCAACTTTATTTGACATTCAGCAGCTTTGTTCTCATCCACATTGACCATCTATAGATTTTTGAATGTGGCAATAGGCATATAAGTTACCAATGTGTGGAGCTTGTTTGTTGAACCCTCATTCTCATTATGTTTTCTGGACAAAGTAGGATGCAATACAGAACCTTCCTTATTCCCTTGACCCAGAGGACTTTATTGAGCCTGGTGTCAACGAGCACATCTGGAGTTCCCACCTCCTTAATGGCAAATTTCTGGATTCCTTTAAGTGCCCAAGAGGCATGCTTCATGAGGCCCACTCCTTGGAATTGCTTGTGAATACTAATGGTATATTCTTGGATCATCACCTCGTTGATTGCAGAATTGGCACTTCTTCTTGTCACTCCTTTTTTGTGGGAGCCATTCTGCCAGGCCCAAGTTGGAAAGCTGAACTGCTCTTGGTAAAATATACGCCTAAGATTTTCCTTAAGCTGCATGAATGTGCGTGTGTACATGCATGCATATGTATGTGTGTGTGCGTGTGCGTGTGTATGTGTGTGCACGTGTGTGTTGGACTAGCTGGTGGGTAGGACCTGCTTATAATTCAATGAACTTAACATCTTTACTCATTACCAGTCTAAAGTGATTTTCTTGAACTAGAAATTTCAATTTTCAGGCAAACTATTATCATACTATTACCTTATAATCTCTTTATAGTTTTGTACCATTGGTGTTAATTCCAGTTCACCATTTCTACTGTGAGTCTTTGAAGTACCCTCTTTATCCTGGTCAGTGTAATGGAAGGTTTGCCATTCCTAATAAGCTTTATTTTGAAGAAGCAACTTTGGTTATTACTGTTGTCTGCTGTTTTCTACGCTCAAACTCGATAATTTCTGCTCCGATATTTCTCACTTTATTTTGAAGTTCGCATATGGTTTGACTTGTTCTTTTTTCTCATTTCTCAGTTTTGGAGTTAGGCTTATTGAATTTAGAATGCTCTTATTTCTAAATGTGGACCTTCACGGCTGTAAGATTCCCTTCGAGCAATGCTTTTTTGTGCATCCAAGTGTTTTAGTATATTGTAGTTTCGCTTTTATCACAGTGAAGTATATAAAAATTGTTTCCTTCTAACTTCTCCTTTGATGCCATGTTTATTCAGGAATGTGTTATTAAATTTCTATATACTGTGAATTTTTGACTTTGTTTCTATGATTCAGTATGAGCTTCATGTCATTACATGATCTTAATACTTTAACATTTATTGGCATTTTCTATGTAGCCTAATGGTTGGCCTATGTGGAGGCTACTTCCTGTGCATTTGAGAACAATGTATGCTCTACTGTTGTGAAGTGGAATGTACTATAGATATCTGTTAGTATTTTACAATGTTGTCTGTTTTTCTATTTATTTTCTTGTTTATTTTCTGTCTAGTTGTTTTATTCCTTGTTGAAAGTGAGGCGTCAAAGTCTCCAAATTTATTATTGCATTTTCTGTTTCCTTTCTCAAGCCTGTCAGCTTTTGCTTCATGTATTTTAGATCTCTGCTTTTAGGACTATATGTGTTTATATCGATCATATATTTTTGATGGATTTACCCTTTCATCCTCATAAACCATCAACATTTGTTTCTGGTAACAATTTTGGAACTGAAGTTTGTCTCCATCCCCCCGTCTCTGCGTTGGCTGACTTGCTATTTTCCCTCCTCTCTGCTGGTTTCTGCTGAGGATAGTGCCTGAATCTAAAGCATACTTCTGGCACATGGCACGAAGCTGGATTCTGTGGTTTTCAAAACCTTGTTCTGCCACTATCTACTTTTTATTGGACCCATCAGTCTATTTATTTTCAAAGAAATTACTAATCAGGCATGAATCATGCCTGCCATTTGGGTGTCTATTTCTTGTATGCATTGTGTTTGTTGGGTTCTTCATCCAGTGGCTGCCTCCTTTCCTCTTCATTTGTTGCTGTCCCTCTTGCTTTTGTGAGACAGGTCTCACTCTATAGGTCTAGGTGGTCTAGCCACCTGAGCACTGCAGTTACAGACAGGAATCAGCATGCCTCCTTTGTATTAGACACCTTCCAGTGTTCCTGTTAAATTATTTTATTCTTTATTCTGCCTCATGTGTGAGTGGTCACCATATGGAGTGCAAATAACATTTTAATTTATAACTGTTTCAGGTGAATACCACCTTATTTCAATATTATATATATTTTTTCTCCTGCTTAGCTCCAGTCCTACCTATTCCCTTTGTGCTATAAAGTATATATGAACGGTGAGTTAGTAATTACATATTTATGTGTTGTTTGCCCATGAACAGGAGCTTATAGCAATTGCTTTATTTAATTGCCTTTTAAATCATGCTGGAGGAAAATTTACAAAAAAGATATACATCGACATTGTTTTCTTTTTTGTTAATTACAGACCTGTTGTGTCCTTCATCAAAGTGCTCTCTTTCTTTTTTGCAGATTTGATTTACCATCTAAAATCTACTATCCCTTGATTTCATCTGAATGACTCCTTTTAATACTGTTTATGGGGCAAGATTATTTACTCAATGGACTCTCTTAGTTTTTACTCATCTGGAATGTCAACTTCTTTATTTTTGTAGGGCAGGCTTTTGAACATAGGATTCTTAGTTGACTATTTCTTGAATATGTTATCCCATGCTATTGCCATTTGGTTTTCCTAATATTAGTGAGAAATCAGTTGTTACTCTTGTCTATGGTTGAACAAAACCAAAAAACAAACACTAACAACAACAAAAACAACATAAAACCGAAAAAAAAAAAAACCCAAAAAAACATCCTACTGCTTCTAGGATTCCACTGTTGTCTTTGACTTCAGTTTCTATGTGCTGGTGAGTAGGTGAGTGCATCCTTTTAGGCTCATCTGTGTACAATACATGGGGTTTCCTGGATTTGTTGTGGCTGAAATGTTAGCCAGTTATCACTCACTGTTCTTGATGGATGTCCTAGGGAAAAGATTTCGTTCCCTCACCTGTTCCAGATCAGGCTGGATAAGGGGGATCTTTTAGGGAGCCACCGGGCAAGTCAGTAATGGCTTCTAGGGCTGGGACCTTGAGGTGTTTCAACACAGTTTTTATTTTCATGGTCTGTCTGGGCTTCTTTCATGAGTAAGGGCTGTGGCATCATCTCATTCAAAGGATGATGCTTAATGTTGGTTGGCAACTACCATCGTCTATCATGCCAGGGCATGAACCTCCATGCCTAGCCTCTTGTTTTTGTATGAGAAATCTTATGCAGACTGACTGAAGCTACATCTACTGTTACTTATGATGCATGCTATGCGTTGTTTCCCTTCTGTGGTGCTCAGTCTTCACCATCAACGTGACACACTTAGAAGGAGGGAGCCACAACTTCAGAAAAAAAACCTGCCTCTATCAGGTTGGCCTGTGCGCATGTCTGTGGTACATTTTCTTGCTTGGTAATTCCTATAAAAGTCCCAGTGCTGTGTGGACGGTGCGTCCTTAGGCAGGTGGGCACAGGATGTGTTAAGAAAGGTGACTGAGCGACCAGGAGAGGCAGGGAGATAAGTGGCTTCCTCTGTTGGTTTCTGCTCCAAACTCCTGCGTTAATTCCTTGCTGTGGTTTCCCTCAGCAATGGACTATAACTTGCAATTGGTTTTGGTTTTAAATTCCAGCAACAGGAAACAAACTAGGACACCTTTCTTTCTTTCAGTAATACTTCCTCAGTTCTATTTTCTATTATTTTAGTATGCTTGAGTTTTGTTCATTAGTCCTTGAAAAACTCCTTCGTACCTATGGATACAAGTGGTCTAATGATGCATATATAATTTTTTTATCTTTAATTTTACTTTTCAAATTGCCTGATTAATAAGAGGGAAAATGCAAAACAGGCAGTCATGGTTCATCTGTCTTTGCTTTAGCATTAAATATTTATGCACTCTGCTCGTGTTACACATCCTCCCTGGCCACAGAATCTCACTTCCCTTAAGTACAAAATAGGAACATATAGCTTCTTTATAGTGCGCTCATTAGTTCTGATTTTCTGAGTTAAAAAATGATGGGCTCAAATAACTGGTTGACTATTTCAGCTTTTTTATGCAAAGCAAGGAAAAATGTTGAAGAACAGTTCCTTTGTTTTCTCTGATAGGCTGTTTCGTTCTGTCTGGGGACACTATAAGCTATAATTTTTTAGAAAAAAATTTAAAAGTGCATTTGTTCATGCATGACAGTTCTCTGTGGACTTCAAATTTATTTGAAGACATTAGGTTGGATTTGCTTTAATTATCAGCTGTTTTGAAAGCAAAGGGGTAATAATTGCTTACTGGCTTATTTAGAGGAATCCAGCTAGTAGTTTCCACAGTTTTTTAAATCTAATTAGGGTGGTCGTGAGGGGTGAGGGTATAGAAATTGCCGTGGTTCTAGGTGGTCTGAGTCCCACAGCGCTGATCAAGAGGACCTTGGTCTTAGGTGATTGTTCACCGGTGCTTTGAAGAAACATGGTGGTGTACGTGTTCTCTGTGAATCATAGAAACACATTCAGCTCAGGAGACAAAGACAGTCTTATTTTCTTTTCACTTTGGCAAGTAACATCAAAAGCATTTGCTATATTCTTCCTAAATGTTTTGAAATTTACATATATATGTATATATGTTATGTATGCATGCATGTATGCATGTATGTATGTATGCATGTATGTATGTATTTTTTATCTATCTACCTATCTATCATCTGTCTATTCTATTCTATCTATCTATCTATCTATCTATCATCTATCTATCTATCATCTGTCTGTCTACTCTATCTATCTATCTATCTATCTATCTATCTATCTATCTATCTATCTATCTATCTATCTATCTATCATGTGTGTCTGTCCTCATGTGCACCACAAAGCACGTACTAGATTCTGTTCTCTTCTTCACCATTCAGCTCAGGTTGTCAGGCACGAGGCTTGGAGCAAGCACCTTTAGCACTGAGCTACCTGCGGCTGTGCTCTCTCTCTGTTCTTTCCTGACCAGAGCATTTGCATCACTAACTGGAATAATAACTATAATTGTAATTAAATAACAATGTGTGCTGCCCTAGCAGCTTTTGACATTTTGAACTCTGTGGAATTTGTAAGTGATGCTGTGTCGTATTGGATGCACAGTTTCCATAATCTTAATTGTTGATTTTTCTGAGACATGCTAGAAGGATTTTGGAGATCTGGTGACCCCAGGCAGGAAGTGATGAAGACCAGTGTGGTCATTATGTATACACTCTGGCTTTACAAATAAAAATGAAAAGAGGTTTTCATAACTGATAACACACAGACACACATACTATTTTATTTTATTTGTATGATTCTCTATTTCTAATTCATTACTGTGAACAAGTGTTAAATTAAGGAAACTAATTAAAATGCTTCTCTGTACATAATCACATGTTAGACACATCGTCTGCTATCAACTTCATTTGTTGTTAGAGGAGGTGGTGATAACTCTCTGCTAGCTCACACTTAAGGCCACATTCCCAGATCAATTTGCACACAGACTTGAAAGAGAGGTTTCTTGAGCCAAGGAGCTCAGTGAGGAATACAGGCTTGGAAAGGTGTATATTTCCCCTGTCCTGATTAGAATTTGTCAATGTGATACAGGCTAGACTTACCTAGGAAAAGAAAGATGGGAGAATGGCTCCATTACATTGCCCATAGGCAAGTCTGTGGACCATTTTCTTGGTGAATTATTAATGTGGAGGAGTCTAGCCACCATAGGCAGTGCCACCCTGGACAGATGGTCCCAGGTTGTATTAAAAAGCAGGTTGAGCAAGCTGGGAGGAGCAAGACAGTAAACAATACTCCTCCATGGCCTCTACATCAGCTCCTACCTCTAGGTTCCTATCTTGAGTTCCTGCCCTGACTTCTTTCAGTCATGGCTGTAGCTGAAATAAGTCCTTACCACTCTAGGTTGTTTTTGGCCATGCTGTTTATTACAGCAAAAGAACTCCAACTAAGACAGCCTCTTTAACACTGTCAGAAAGACATTTAGAAAACCTTCTGTTTAGCTCCCATTTCTCAAACTCTAGCAGAAAATGCAGTAATACTCACTGTCCTTTCATGTTATGTAAGGCTCTGAGCCTCTGGTTCTTTGACTTGCTCACACTGTTTCCCCTCTGCAGAAACCTAGCACAGAGATTTTCAGGACTTTGCATTCCTGCTTCTGTCTGAAGGTCTTGTGGATGATTGTATCATCTTTCATACAGTCTCACAGGTCTTCTCCAATACTACTTAGTGAGAAATAACTTGTTGGACCACTCTGTCTAAAGAGGGAACTTCTGGGTTGAGAATATTGCTTAGTCAGGGAGTGCTGGCCTGAGGTGGAAATTTGTGGTCTTATCATGTGATACAGGCTCTTGTGATGTTTTGTTGATGTTTGGAGCCTCAGCAGGCAGTGGTTGGTGCTTGCATAGCTAGCTGTGTAACTCTTCATTGGTCTTTCATCTTCACTGATCTTCACTTGTGAGAGGCATGGTAGAGAACTCCTTGCATTCTGGCTGGTCCTGGTCTTTCCTGCTGACTTGTGCTAATTTGGTGGAGGCCTGGCAGTTTCTGCTGAATTGTGCCACTGCTGCTGATTCATGTTTGGTATCCTGACACAACTAAAGTGGACTGCAGGTATCCGGACAGTGGAGATATAAATTGCCCCAAAGTACTACTTCTGAACAGGTCCACATCCCCCTTGTCCTATTTACCATCTTTTCTCCACTACCTTTGGATGGTTGGCTAAAAGGGTGGTTGAAGCATTTGAAAACCCTTATTAAAATAGGTTTAAAAAAAATCTAAGCTTACACTGGTCTCTCTCCCTTGCATGCCTATGGTCATAGGTTCGATGTCCACAAATGTAAAACAAAAGGAACAACAACCCCCGCCTCCAAATCTCCAAACCAAATGTATACTGGAGAAAGGACTCAGGCAGGAAGATGTTTGCTGTGCAAGTATGAGGAGCCACAGTTGACCTCTAGAGTCTAATTAAAAAAAATCCCAGCATTAAAGGACTTGCCTGTAATTCCAGCATTAGGGAGCTAGAGATCCTAAGATCACTGGGCTCCATGGCAGTCTGTCCACCTGAATCAGTGAGCTCCAGGTAAAGTTGAGAGATCCTGTCTCAAATAAGGTGGACAGTATTTGAGGAAAACACCTGAGATTGACCTCTGACCTCCATGTGCATACTCAAATACACATGTACACCACTCAATACACATGTACACACACAGACTCACACACACATACTCACACACACACATAGACAGATACACACGCTCACACACACTCACACACATACACATATACCAAGTCACAGACACACACACTTTCACACAGACACACACTCACACACAGACACACATACTACCACTCACACACATACACTTACTCACACATTCACACACAGAGACACACACAGACACATTCACACACACACACACACACTCACTCATACACATCCATATTCTCTCTCTCTCTCTCTCTCTCTCTCTCTCTCTCTCTCTCTCTCACACACACACACACACACACACACACA